>NC_056738.1:559463709-559688709 GCF_019279795.1 Protopterus annectens | reverse complement strand
ATAGGTTGACAGGTTCATAGGTGTGTACTAGGCTAATGACCACAAGGGTCTTTTTAAGTCTTGCCACACATCCCAAATCTCTGACAAGTTCTGATACCCTTGATAAGTGTAAGCAAGGTTTGGGAGATGAAACATTTACAAACAAGGGCTGGGAGATGAACCATTTACAGGCTGCCTGTATCTATTAAGGACATAGATGCTGAACCAGGGATAAGCTTCTTGTTCCCCATCCAGTTGTCAAAGTTAAACTTGAATTGGGTTTGGGAGGAACTCTGTTTCACATGGATGGGGAGCCTGTTCCAGAGAAGGTGTACATTTTGGGATACATACCTCTTTCTATACCAGGTCCTATTTATGTCACATACAAGGTTTAAGTCTTTAGAATGGGTAATTCCAGTGCTGTTTGTTTTGCGGATACACAGGAGGTCCAGCAGGGTTGGCACTAACAATATTTGTATACCAGTCATAGATGTCCTCTCAACAGCCTGTAGGAGACAGAATACGGGGATAAGGCCTTCAAGCAGTCTGCATAGGAAATGTTACCTTTGCCCTGTATTCTTTTAATGAGGAACCTCTATGTGTATTCTGGTTGTTGGCTGTGCCTCGTTAGGTGCATACTAAAGAGGGCATTGTACTCAATGATAGGTCTGTTGAATGCTGAATAAAGTGGGACAGTAACCATACCTCTCAACCTCTTGAAGTAAGAGATCTGGACAAAGCTGTAAATAAAATTGGGACAAAGGCCCAAAAATAGGGAAAATTTTTAAATCTTGCACTTACAAACTTAGGAAGTTGATAGAACAATAAGTTGCGCATTATCATGAATTTTCTGAAGGGTATGAGGTCTGAAACTCAAATGTCTGTCATTATTTTCTAACTTCAGTCTTGAATGATTTGCCACTAATTTACCAGAAAACCACAACTGTATGAAAAACAGACCAAAAATATGAGACAAAAATCTGGACATTCTGTGAAAATATGCACGGTTGAGAGGCATGACAGTGACCTCCTTGGACCTAGATGCCATACCATTGCGCAGCATAGACTGAGTTCCTCACTACTGAAGACACATGATGGTCAAAGGCTAGATTATTGTTTATGTGTGCCCCCAAGTCCCTAACTACTGCGTCAACTCCTAGGGGTGTGTTGTAAGTATAATAGTTATCAGGGGTGGATGACTTTCTGAAGCATACTATTATGCATTTCCTCGCATTTAGTTTTAGTCCATGGCTCTGACACTAGTTATTTATCTGTGAAAGCCCTTACTGGAGAACATTTGTGTTGGGGGGGGGGGATTCTATTACTGTTTCTAATATGAAACCATCTGCAAATTTAGTCAGCCAGAGGCTATTGCCATTGGCCTTGACTTTAAAGAAGTAAATTCCAAAAAGGAACTGCCTCAGTAATGGTGCATGAAGGACTCTGCCTGTGACTGGCATCTGTGTTGAGGTGGACTCCTCGATTCTAACTTCCTGGGTTCTATCTACTTTCCAGCTGGCTATCCACCGGGTGACTTAATGTTTTATATCTAACTTCTTGAGTTTGTCAACAACGTCCAAGTGGGGTAGTGTGTCAAATGCCTTTGCCAGGTCAAGGTAGGTGTTTTGAACCATTTTGCTCTCATCCATTATTTGTTGAGCTTTTCAAGTACGTCCACCTGGTTAAGTAGGCACGACCTGTCATTGATGAATACAAACTGGGTCCGGGGGTTCCTACATCATTATTGGTTATTTCCATGGTAATTATTTCCATGGCTTTGCATATGAGACTACTGAGACTATTTAGAAGGCATCCAGGGATATTATCTGGGCCCATTGATACAGTGTTCTGGGCCTTAGACAGAGCATTGAGGACCTGTTCCCTAGTGATAGTAGGGAGACTTATATTTGATTGTGCTTCCTGTTGGACAGTTGAGGGGGAGAGAGGGGAAAAGATAAAGCTGAATTTGTCAGCCAGTAGGTTTGCTATATTTTCTGGCTTAGTATAGGTGGCTCCATTAACAACGAGCTCTGCACACAATTGTGTATAGCTAAAGAGTGATGTTTTTTTTTTTTTTAACCTCAGATTTGGCTTTAGTAGACTTTATTTGTCCTCTGAGTTGTTTGCATAGCTTAATGGGAGTACTTTTATCCTGCTGGGTGCTTTAACTCCTAATTTTTGCCATGATTTTTATTTCCTTCTGTTTTGCAGCCTGTTGTTGTTGTGATTCTACCAGGGTGACTTGTTTTTTGAGTTAGTTCTGAACTTATTCCTGGTGGGTACAGCTGCCTCTGTGCAGCTATTGTGATTGTATAGGGTTTCAGTGAACGGTTCTGTGTAGGTAAAGTATTTTCAGGGTTTATGGGGGCTTGAAATTGTGCCAAGTTATCACTTAATAGTATGAAGTTTGCCTCTGACTAGTTCCTGAACATTCTAGAGATAGCTGAGTTTCCAGGTTGTATTTTTACTTCAAAGGAGACCACACTGTGCTCTGATCATACCAGATAAGACATTACACTAGGGGATGTGCAGCACTCTCCCATATTAGTGAGGACTAGGTCCAGTATGTTTGCACCCCAGGTCGACATTTGACAATCTGGTCCAGGGAGTTTGTGTTTACAAAACCCAGGAATCTCAGTGCTTGCACATTTGGTAATTAAAGTCTCCTACAAATATGGTATTGGGTTAGATGGTAGGTGTTTCCAATAACTTTAAATGCATGTTATGGGCTTCCTGGGTCATACAGGGGGACCTATAGCTTGCAATGAAGTTGTATGGGATTTTGCCTAATGTGATTTGAATGAGGAGAAACTCAAGTGCATTGTCCTGCTTGACTGGCCTTGAGGTATATTTATTTTTGATGTAAGTTGAGACACCTCCATCTTTAGTCCCTCTCTGTGTAGTAATTGGTCTAAATTTGTGGAAGGTGTTAGAGACTTTCACTGTGGGTGTGCTCTCCATGGCATCAAACCCATGTCTCTATGACCACACAGATATCAGCATTCTCTAGAGTGAGGAGAGCTTGTAGGGAATGGAGTTTCTTGTTTAGACAGCATTGAGCAGTAACACGTTTATATTTTCTTGGTTTTGATTTGCTATTCTGGAAGTACTTCCAGTTTGGCATTGCCTAAAAAAGATACTATGGGGGAGAACAATATTTTAGCTAATATTTAAAAGCTAAGATTGGAGAGATGCAGACTATCCCTGGCAAAGCAGCATGGTCTGTTGACCATCTCTTTCAGTGCCATCAAAACAGAGTATTTCCAAATAGTTTTCTATAGCTATTACCTTTTGTTATACTCACCACAACAAAACTATTCCAGGCAGGGTCAATGCACATTCTACCAGGGCCATGGCTTCATCTATGGCTTTTTAGAAAGGGTTTGATTCTAGAAGTGCTCTGGAAGCAGCAACGTGGTCCTCTGTGCATACATTTACAGGACACTACAAGCTTGATTCCTTCTCTAGGGTTAAATCTAGCTTTGCTAAGACCATTCTCCAGGGGCACCTGGACATTTCCCCTTCCACTGATAAAAAGTATTAAGCTAGGGTAATCTACTCCTGCTCATATAGCTAAGACTACTGGAGCAGTGATTAATAAGATGAACATAGTACAGTTGTATAAGTAAACTTACCATAACACTAGATGTTCAAAAGATTACTTCTGCATTAGCTGCTTCCCCCTTCATCTCCCCTTTTTTATTCTAGCATTGTCCTTTTGGGGCTCATCCTCCCTCTTTCCACTGGTCATTTTAATGAGCTCAGCTTGAGATGACTAATGGTTTGGGGACATAGAATGTGTCCTGAAGCTTTGCAAGCTAGCAAGCTGTTATATCCTTGGCAGGATATAAGTCATATAGCTAAGGCTACTGCAGTAGTAATTATTCAAACATCTACTGTTATGGTAAATTTGCTTACCAAATGTACATTTATTTATTTACATTTGATTACAAAGAAAGGCCAACTGAGTAGGAGCCCATTTTAAGCAATGACCCAGGGAGAAAAGCTCCAAAGTATTACAAAACAGTTTAAGAATAATAGTTTTACAGTCTTTAAAAATAATACAGTTTAAATAATTATACCAAATTAGACATAATATGAAAACATTGGCTAAGAATAGGTATAAGTTATACGACAATGATTTAATAGAGAAATCTTAGGCAGTTTATAGAGAAAATAAAGGTAAGTAAGTATAATACAAACAGGAAATGCAATACGAAGTGAGATAAGAACAGGTGTATGGTATATTTAGACAGAAAGCCAGGGGAGAGAAATTAAAGAAGTAAGGAAGTGAGTGAAGAAGGGAGAGTAAGGAGATGTAAGGTATGGATAAGTATTTGTCCACATTTGGGAATTAATTCACCTTGGTACTGAGGATGAATAGAGACAGCTTTTGGCTAGGAAGTCTTTCAGAATGTCTTTGAAGGATGGGAGGGAAGGTATCGACCTGCTGGGTAGAGCTAAGGAGTTCCAGGCTTTAACAACATGGTACGAGTACAGATAATGCCCAGCAGATTTGATAGGTTTGTAGACAGGCAGGAGCTTTTGGTAATTAGATTGTAATGACAACCTGGAACATAGTTGTACAGAATGTTGTGTATTACTGGAGAAGGAGATGGATTCTGGATACTTTTATAGGTTATAAGAAGCTGTGTATATGCTAGTCGATGGTGTAGTTAGATCCAGTTTAGGCTTTTTAGTGCTTTATAATTGTGGGTTCTGAAAGGGGTATTTTTTGCAGATTTAGCAACTTTGTTAAAACATTGTTCATGTTTTGATTTTTGTGATGCCTGAAGTTAGTAAAGTTAGGAGTACCATGAAGAAGAGTGGGGAGTATATGAATAGTGGCAAGTGTAGCTTTAGTGGTGTTAATGAGAAAGCTTTTGGCTTTATAAAGCATCCATAGTTTTTGATGAGTTTTTCTTATATAATTTTGCATATGGAAGGTCAAATTTAAGATTATCATCAACTATCCTCCCTAATAATTTGCTATGAGAAGTGACTTAAATGGTTGCATTATCAAGACAAAGGACTTTAAATTTTGTTTTTTCATGAGAGAGGGATTGGGGGAAATAGTTGTTTTTTAAGGTTGAGCATGACTTGTGAGTTACAAAGCCGTATTTCAACTGCTGTTAAAGCTGCATGACTAATGTTTTGGAGGTGTGCCATGTTGTCAGATGTGCAAATGAGTGTGGAGTCATTTGTGTACTATATTAGGGAGGTCTGTTGTGTAGCTGTGTGGAAGGTGTTTGTGAGAATGTTAAAGAGGAGAGGACCAAAGATAGAGCCTTGTGGTACACCAGTGGTGACCAAGAGATATGGAGAGAGAGTGGAATGCCATTTTACTGACTGATACCTACTGGATAGGTAGCTTTCAAACCATAGAAGGGTGGGCTGAGAAAGACCTAAAGAGGACATTTGAAGTAGAAATTTGCTGTGACAGACTGTGTTGAAGGCTTTAGATAAGTTTAGAAATAAGGAAGAGACTAGTTTGCTTTTATTTCTTGCTTTACTGTCAGTATGTATATAGATTAGAAATGCAGTGTTAGTACTGTGGGAAGGACAGAAACCATATTGTATGGGGGATAGGAGTTCTCCCTGCAGAAGTTAGTTTAGCAATTATTTCTGAATACATTTTTCAAGTATTTTGGAGAAGGGGGATACGATTGCTGTAGGTCTAAAGTAATTTCTGTTGAATTTCCTCATTTGTGTAGAGAGATAATGTGTGACTTTTTCCAGAGAGATGGAATGCTGGATTCCTGGAGTGACCTATCTATAAGGATTGGGACATGGTAGGGAACACTATCAGCTGCCATTTTTAAGGTATTCACTTAGAAGATCATCAGCTGAAGTAGAGCATGGTTTGAGTTTAACAGTAGTTTTATGTATTATGTGGGCAAAGTGAATGTGGTGATACGTAGCTGCTGGGCAGAGTTAGAATTAGATTGTGGGGATCCTTGGTTAGAGATGCTGTACTATCTATAAAATAAGAGTTGAATTGTACTGACATTTTGAGTGATGAGTTATTGGGAGAGGGGTTAGGGTTGAATTTATGGTCAGGATTCAAAATTTCTTTAATGATTGTCCAGAATTGTTTAGGGTTATGTTTACTATTATTAAGAAAGTTATTATAGTACAGTTTTTTTGTCTTCATTAATTTGCTTTTTAGTATGACTGCAAGGCATTCTTAAGTTTTCAAGATATTCTGGTGTTTTATATTTTTGCCATTTTCCTGTGGTTTTTTTCTGTCTTGCATTAGCATTTTACTCTTATTGAATAGCCAAATTGCATTACATGTTTTAGTCATTTCCTTCTGCCAGGTGCAAGGTTATTCAGGATATTCAGAAAAAGTTATACTGAATTTATATACAGCATCATCTAAGGGGAAGATTTTTAGGAAATTCCAGTTAATAGAGGACAGGTTCATAATGAACATTTCTGGGTTAAACTTGGAAAGGTTGCGTGTTGTTGGTACTTTTCCATTATCGGGGCAACCCTTTAAACATAGTTGCCAAGCTCCAAATCCAGTAACTTGTCATGTGTTTTTGGTCTGAATATAACCAGATGTGTGTAAAATTATTTTACTGCATTATAATTAACAAAGGCAATGTCATTTCTAAATTTTACACACACCTGGTTAAAAGACATTAAAAGGCACTGGATTTGAGCTCAATGATCGCATTTAAAGTGTTTCCTTCCTGCGTATCAAGCAGACATGTCACAGGGATTGGCAGGTTTTCCACAAACGTCATTGTCCAAAATATAGGGGTTTATTTTTTTTCTTAAAACATTAAAAATATATTTTATATTTGCACTACAGAAAAATAAAATTAAGCCTCTCTCCCTTTAAACTGTGTTCATTTAAATATCCTGCAAGCAGCTGTAAAGTGTACACAAGTCATGAGCTGATTGACTATGACAGGCAACACCTCCATGCCAGGTCTCTCTCACTCCCTTCCCTATTCATCTCGCTGGCTTTTTGTACATTAATTTAGCTACATTTATTTTCTGCATTTCGGTTGTGGATGGCACACGTACACCACCAACACAGGTAGGTTATTTTTCTACAGAATTGCTTTTAGGAAGTATGACAATGTACAGCACTGCTCAATCATAGCAGCTGGTGGAATTTCACCTGCCGAGGTTACCAACTGGGTAGTGGAATTCATGATGAACCTCATTTTTATCATGAATAAATCTGCTAAATTTTGTATCACCCTTGTTCTGTAGCAAGACTCCAGTGCTGTCATGCAGAAAGTTTGCAGCCATACTATTTATCTTCCGAAAAGCACCAACTACTTTTTTTAACTGACTTGGCCCAAATAAAGATAACTTCAGGATGTCTGTTCATCCTAATTTATATTAGCAAGATCTGTTTTCTGCCTTTCAGGATGTCTGTTCACCATAATTTCTATCTGGGGTACAATGTTTATTTACACATGCATTTACAGTTTAGGGAAACAAGCAGAAAGGAAAAAAGATCCTGCATAAGTTGAGGTACTTCTCTGACTCCGGGCACACTTCGCAGCAACAGTTCTGTTTCGCGAAGACTGTTGCCCGGTTAACAGAAAAGTACCATGTTGTTTTATAAACATGATGTTTAAGTGGATTTGCAAGATATCCAGTTGTATAGCTTGGGAGATAATCACTGAGACAGTCAGACATTGTACCTGAGGTGGTGTATATTTGGTTTAGGGGGAGATACCCAGGAGAGGTGGAAGAAAGTAGGATTGAAAACAATTGTTTAAAGCTGACGTATTATAGGATAAACACAGGTAAATTAAATCTGTTAGCTTCCCTTTAGTTCATATAATAGCAGGCATCAGCTCATGTGGCCACATTGTAAATGCAAAAGAGATAAGAACATAATGCCTTATTCATCAGTATTTGCATTTGACAACATAAATGGAGAGGGAGAAAGTTACTAAGTGTTATCAGAGAACTGGCATAACACATGTTACAAAGACAAAGCTAATTACAAATAAAATGTTCTATTAGTTAAAACTGAAAAGTAAAGTCCATAAAAAAAAATACATTTATTTGACTTTTTGATTATAATATGGCCTTAGGTTTGGATTAATTCAGACATATTTCATTTAACTATTATTGAAGATTGCAGATGCCAGAAAATTTTCAAACAGACGGAAGTTCTTATCTGTGATTGTAGGCAGCAAAAAAGTTTTAATGTCATTTAAAACAATTTTTGCCACTTCTGAAAACAATTAATGCTTTAGAACCTGCAGGGAACTATTATAGGCTTTATACTTATTTATTTATTGTTGAAAACTAGAAGGTGGCCAATAACACCAATGACTCTTAATAGCTATCTGTTAGAAGTGTGAAACTGTAATTTTGAGATCTACAACTCATGAGTAATAAACTCACAGTAATTCTATTAAAGCATTTTGGCAGGGTGGTTTACCCCTTTGCACAAACAAAGCAAATATGTCAGTCTGTGGCCTTAACACCCATGCTATAGGCATATACTAAATCTAAGATCGCTATACTTCTGAGTAGGGAGAACAGACTTTATAATTATACATACATTCTGAGTAGTGTGAGGATCTCAGTTTTTTTCTGATCCTTTGGATTTCACTAGGAACCCTTTGTCAACGTATCATGAGAAGATGGGATGGCACTTTGATTGTGCAGGCTATATATCATAATCCCTTTTCACAAGACTGGGTGCATTACTGAGGTAAGAAGATGCAGAACTCTCAGTTTGATCTCAATAATAGAAAAATCATGGATCCACTTCTTAAAAGACAAAAAAAATTCAGTTTAAAGTTTTCACTGATAACATTGAAAATTAACCTATGCAAATTAGTCCAACTTTACAATTCTGAGTACTGCAGGGTAGATTTTAAACTTGCAAAACCACTTTTTTTTTTTTTTTTTTCCCCATGGCATTAGAACAATAACCAACAATTAGAATCAAATAATGGAATTACTGAGTGGTTCAGTACTAGGAAGGGAGTGTGACAACTCTATATTTCATCACTCCTTATTTAATTTATACATGAAATATAGGATGCAACATTCGTGGTTAGAGGAATCAGATGCTAGAATCAATATTGATGGGATAAATAATAACCCCAGATGTAGAGATAATACAGTTCTGATGTACAAAATTGAAGAGGAGTCAAAGAGTATGTTGATGAAGGTGAAAGAATAAAGCTTAACATCAAAAATTCAAGAATTATGCTATCTTGCTGCATCTATTCTTTACATTTGGATTGGGAAGACGTCTAGGCAGGAAAATATTGTATTCCTTGTGGCTCAAACACATCTGCAAATGACGATTGTAGCCATAACATTGAAAAGGCTTAGAAGTAAATATGTGACTAATTTGGATACAGTTTTAAACAGCAAAGACATTGGATTGTCAACAAAGGTCTGTATAATCAAAGCTATGATTTACCCAGAAATAATATGGCTGTGAGATAATTCTATAGAGTAAAACTGGAATAAATCAGTCAGCACTTAAGAAAATGAACCCAGACTGCTCATCGGAAGGTCTGTTGGTAAAACTAAAACTTACATGCTTTGACCACATAATGCATAGACAGGATTCACTAGAGAAGGCAGTGATGTCAAGAAACAGGAAAGACAGAAGAAGAATGGGATAGTAGTGGCTAAAATGTTCAGAACAGTACTGAAATACAGAAGCAGGTTTTGACAGCTAGACCTGGTATGCTAAAGTTATTGAGTTTAGAAACAGCTGAGCTCAACTAAACGACGACAAAAATTCTTCAGCTCCCACTTAAATGTAATCACTTTTTTTGAAATGAATACTCTCACTTATTTGAAGTCATTGGTTGCAGCTGGCTGTGATTATTTGCGAGTCTCCTGTCTTGTCTTTATCAAATCATACAACTATCTAGTAAGGATAGAGGTTTCAGGCAAGAATGCCATGCCACTTAAAATAGGTTGGAATTTTATGAGTGGGTGACCAGATTTGGTTTTATTTATTGCACTGGAGTACCAAAATTTTACAGAGATGAAAATAACTTTTCAGATGAACCCAAGGCTGCTGTTCACAGGGACTAGAGGAATCTGAAAGGGCTGCTAAGAAATGACTCTGCTCTTCACTTATTTTATTATGTTAGTGGGAAAGTTCTAATATGAAGAAAATCTTGGTGACGTGTGGTAAGGAGAATAGAGTGGGTGACATCTATGGCTAGTAGAGGGGAGCTACTTGAATTAACCAAGGCCCACCTGCATATTTGTCTTTTTAAGCACCTCTGGTCAGTAACAACACATGACAAGGTATATCTAGAAAAGTATGCAACAACTGCATTTTGATGTGCAGTACTATGCATGTCACAGTTGTTAATCTGGTGTGTGTGTGTGTGTGTGTGTGTGTGTGTGTGTGTGTGTGTGTGTGTGTGTGTGTGTGTGTGTGTGTGTGTGTGTGTGTTTGTCTGGGCAGGCTCTGCTGCTATGAGTTCCTGCTTTCATAAGTTCCACTGGTAGGCAGCCCAGGAAAACAGAAAAGCAGAGCAGCCGTGGCCAGTGGTGATGATAACATGCACTGGCGTGGGCAGTGACATTAGCTGTAACACTACAGAAGGAGGGGTCACCTATACCCACCATTAAAGATGTTTATTTAGAAGTACTGACTGAGTATGCACTCTCACTAGGGCATCATGGACATCTTCTGCTTGAAAATACTTTGCGGACTCCTCCTGCTCCTCTTCTGTCCCTAACAGCAGTTTATAGAACATAAATCATTCCTGTTGATGTATTGAAAGCCCTCTGAAGCACATGCAGCCTTGATAGCAATCAGCATGCAATAACTGTCTCCCAGGATTACAGGAAATGGAAGGTCTTCAAATCCATTTATTGTGTTTCCTCTTCTCCTCTCTTCTCTTCTCCTCTCTTCTCCTCTCTTCTCTTCTCTTCTCCTCTCTTCTCTTCTCTTCTCTTCTCCTTTCTATAGCCCCTGGAAACCAGATCTTCTCCCCCACATGCTGCATCATAATATTAAAGATCTGGTTTAGGAGTCTGGAGACTGATTCCTGCAATATTCTTAACATATCTCCAGTACATTGCTGAAAGTTTACTGTAGTTAAGATACTTAAAGCTACTCATTATCTTAGTGCCCACAAGAATAGATATACCACTCATCCCCTCGAATTCTGCTTGTGGGCAGTGCAAATCAGTAAGATCCATTATTATACAGTCTTTATGTCCACATATAATGGTCCACCGTTTGCTGATCATTAATTTGGTGATATGTGAGGTGTCTGTATCTCCACTGCCATGGATATCTGTGAGTTTTTACTTTACATGCACTGGCTCCTGTAGTGGTGATTAGCACATTTTGCTGATTTGTCATTGCCTTTCCAATCATTGCTTCCCTCAAATGCATCTTGATTCTCAGTGTAAGAACCAGGTATGTGTACATAAAATATCTGTACATTTCTAATTCAGTATGTTGCTTCAGTTTTATCATTTGCAAACTCTGTGTGGTTAATTTTCATGGCATTCTTTAATGGTATTTTACACTCTGTCATGCACTGCATACTGAGCTATTTTGCCCCTTGCATAACTGCTCTATGTTCTAGAATTGCCTGTGCACTGCATGGTGTCACTAACTGTACTAATTTGCACTGCACAATGCACTAAAAGCCTATGAACTTGTCTACACTTAAGTCTAAAATGTATTAAAGACAAGTAAACACCTGCAGGGGAACACGCAATCCACATATATATGTGCTCACACATATCACTCACACAAACACAAGCCTTTCCATCCTTGCCACCCCTCCCCATAAACTAATGCACATAAACCATACCCATATCACATATACCCTAGAATATTACAGGAACTTGCCACTCCTTTGCTCACGCACACACATAGACACATATCTGTGCAAAAGCTCACAGACATGCATGCAAAAATACACAGATACACATAGAAATGTTCACACATAGACACACAGACGCACAAACATTGTCTAATTTCCCATGCCCACATATCCATTTTCAATTTTGAATTCAACTTTTTTAAATTGCTTAAAAATAAGCACTACCAAAATAAAAATAAAACAAAATGAAAACATAGAGACATATATAGCTGCCTGTGAAATTTAAAATCAGTAAGAAAGTTACGGAAGAATGTTGCAATCCATAACACTATTCTGCAAATACCACACAAACACACACACACACACACACACACACACACACACACACACACACACACACACACACACACGTGTGTGCGTGTACGTGCATGCATTTGTCTGTATATCTGTGAATCTGTGTGCCCTCATATTTCTATGGGCATGTGTGCACATGTGCATATGTCTGTCACTCACAGTTTCTTTTCTCCCTGTAGCTCAAAATCCCTAATAGCTGTAGACTGAATTATGAGAGAATTCTGATTAACATATTTTGTTCTGATGTAAATTGTAAGAGGAAACGACTTGCAACATATATGTTCACACTAAGAAATTCTGTTGTATATGTATATGTATATGTACACGTATGTGTATATGTATTTAGGCAACAGTGCTTACTGGTAGTTTTTACTGGAACTTGTAATGGCCCTTTGCCCATATCTTGCAAGCAAGTGTTCATGCTGAACTATGAACGGCAACTAATCTGAGTAAGTAAGAGCAGGTCTCATGTTGTTTTTAATCACTTCTTGTAACAAGTCATTTCACATTCTGCTGATTAGTAATGGTATTCCTTAACTGCAGTGACGCATATCACAACAAAAACTCATTGCTTCTTTTAGATTATGTTTTTAAAAATGTCTGCAGATGCAGCATCTGTGCCTTGAAATACATGTTTAATTAGCTTAGGTCTGCATTGCTGATCTTAGCCAATGTGTGTTGTCTTTTCTGTGTAATTCAACATGGCCAGCGTTTAACACCTTGTCATTTGTCCATGCATACACATCTCTTCTGGTACATGTTCGAGATATTCTGCTCTATGCTGTTAACTAAACTAGCTTTACTACCACACATCTGTGGTCCTTTAGAACACAGTAATGTGAGTTAAAGCTTCACTGTATTTGTATTTTGGTTAGACTAAACAGATCATTGTATTTATTTAGCAGAGAGTTTCACATTAATACTGTGTGCTTGTCTTTCTTTCTATGATAGGACAGTGAGATTATTTCGAACAGAAAGATGATCCCTTTAAATAATCATGTTCAGTACTGTTCAGAGCACCTCACTTGTTTATAGAGTTTAACTCTTGTATTTATCTGCCTTATTACAAGTACTTCTTGTAATGAAAATCTATTCTTTGTGAAATACCCAGTCAAGATAAATACCATGGATGCTAGAATTGATCTGCTAAGTGATTTCAGGAATAAATGATCTATGTACTATAATAATACTGCAATTAACACACCAGTGTGCACAATTTGCTTCATCATAAGCGATAACAGCAGAAAAATGTTTAGATCTCAGAGAAAGTAGAAGCAAAAAAAAAAGCAGTCCTACAACGAGCACAGACTGCATGAGACATAGATGGGGCAACCAGACATGCTACATAGAATCTGGCTTAAAAAATTGGAGTTGACAGGGTGAGGCAGCTTTGTTTCTTTTCTTTCTTAGAGAAGGCAGGTGATAGGTCTATTTTCTGTTGGCAACTAGGTGAAGGACACATAAGCACAGAGTACATAGTTTTGAGTAGGAATACCAAAAGCAGCATGCATGCATGTTGACAAGTTCACTGTATACTGTGACCCCATTTCATGTGTGATTGGAAAAGATTAGCAGGAAAAATGTAGTCTCAGATCTCCAGTAAGATCCATTTTTCAGGCCTCTTGCCAACACAGGGAGCAATTAGCAGCACTGCATAAGTTAAGCCATTATGTGCCAGTATGTTCAGGTGGCATATACAAGGCCATGCCCAGAATTTTTTTTCTATTTAGGAAGTACATAGTACAAGGACACAAATAAAGAAAAAAAGAAATCTCTTACAAATCCAAAGATGGTGTTATGCTACACTAGCCAAAAGAGGAATTCTTTCTGAAGAGACTAGAAGGAGTACTGTTTAGTGATTAAAAAATGGGTGCAGCAAATTATGAGTGCAAACCCTTCATCAAATATTTATTAATTAAAACCATAGTATAGTCACAATATCAGTTGTGACAGAGGAGTATGAATTTATCCTGAACCTGCTGAAATGTTACAGGTCAGAGATAGCCTTGTATTTTCAGTGTGACACACGCTGAAATTAATTTGAGAAGAACACTTGTCTCAGACTGGTATCTTGATGAAGGGACTCACACTAAGAGTTCTGAGTTTCTGTTGGTAGGAACACATAAGTTTGGTTGATTGGACGTGATCAGAATAGCACAAATAAATGTCCAAAAATAAAGATGTGCACCTAGTTAGCAGAATAAGCCAGCTTTCCTTTTTTATGTTCATGTTTGATACTAATGTGATTTGATTTTGAAGGCTAACAGTTAGATGGCTTCTGTGCAAGTAATTGATGAAAAGTGCTTGGCTTGTAGAACATGTCCACAAACAGTCTAGGAAGCAATTTATGGGTTAGGATCAGCCAAGGATATTGTGTAGTACAGGTTGTCTTAATATTGTAAGTTTCAGTTTAACTCTGGAACAGCCCTGCAAGATTAATGCACCATTTTATTTCAGTTTTAATTCAGTCTTGCCTGTGGACTAAAGTCCATATCCCTTTCAGTCTCTTCCAAGATTTTAATCAAAATGGAGGCACATCATGAGCAAATAAATTCTGGTTAATCAGCGTTGTACTGCAGTTCCTATGTATTCATTGTCATACAGTTTAACTAGTGTCATAGGAACTCTGGAAGTTGCATAACTTTTCCTGAAAGGTTTCTCAGAAAAGGGGTAATGCTGTAGCCATTAAGAACAAACTGTAACATCATACATTAATATTATGGCCCATTTAGATATACAGTGATTGAGAAAGATTTTGAAATCATTTAAATTACTATAGCCGTAGTTACATTGATATACTGAAGTTTATTCTAATTAGTACACACTTTTGATTTTTAACAAACTTTTGTTGTTTGAATTTCATTTCTTTTCTACATTGCTGATGATAAAACATTTTAGTATACCTGTCACCCTACAGAAATGAACATCAAGGACACATTTCTTGAAAATCAGGAACCATAGCTTTCAAACTCTTGTGTCTAAAATGACAGGCAAAGCCAAAAATGATTAGGGACATAAAAATCAGGGACACTTTTGTAATATTCTCAGTACTTATTTAGAAAGTTAATGGAATAAGAGTATGTATACTACTGTGTACTTTGTGATAAACAAGAAATATGTGTTGCTTTCAGTTATGTAATGGCTTTAGCCCTCACTGGTTTGTCGTATAGTCACCATTTTTATGAAGTATGCAGCAAAATTTAGAGGTAAAAATCAGGGACAACTCTGAAAATCAGGGACACTTGAAATGTATTTCAAGGACATCTACTCCAAATCAAGGATACATAGTTAGGACAAAATCTGCATACTCCATATTTTGCAGCTCTCCCCATTTCCAGTAAGTCTGTCGGATGCTAGGTTCAGATAACTATAAATCATCCTCCAAACAGGTGTTTTGTGGCAGCTGAAGAGCAGTCATCCCTGTACACAAAGGTTAAGTTTCAATGGACCTGGGTAAATGTAGACTCCTGCACCTTGACTAGTCTCATTTGTAACACTATGGAAAGGATCATTATGAATTAATAAATAACCTCATAGACAACCTACAAGTTCTCAACATAAGACATTTTGGATTTGTGAAAGGCATATCCTGCCTGCTTTACCTGGCTGACTTTTTTGAGAGGGTTACTGAGACAATGGATGAGGGTTAATCAGTATACACCACATTTCTAGACTTCACCAAGGTATTCAACACCATCTCAGGGTTAGGTGTTGTAGTTAAATTCTCCCAGCTAAATGTAAATCCTTATCTAACCAGTTGGATAACAAATTACCTCACAAATAGAACTCAGGAAATTAAGATGTGTGACTCTATCTCCTCCAAAAGACCTCTCACTAGTGATGTACCCCAGCATTCATTCAGCCACTCATCTTCAGTGTTATCTGTAAGTTTACACAGCTGTAACAAAGCATCCATTGAGACCTACCGTCACATAATTACAGAAGAGGAAGATGGGGTACTGTAGACACTCAGCTAACAACTCACAGATAATTTACATCTATCAAAGTTCTTTGGAAAAAACTGGGCTAGCAATCTGGACAAAGTTGCTTACTGTTTTTGGTTAGACACTGTTATGGATTGTGGTAATGTATGGCAAAAGATACATCTGCTTTTTCCTTTTTTTTTGTGCGTTGCATATGAATACTCCTATATTTTGAGCTTGTAGCTTTTGTAGCTGTTCTTGCTTCCACAGTTTTGGAGCAAGAACTATCCATGTAAAACGTATAAATCCATACCCTGAGATTACTTCAATGTACATAACAGATGTATCAGAATATGTCAGAAAAAGGAAGAAGGTAATTTTAGTATTTTTTGTTTCATCAGTAAACAGGAGAAACAAATAATGGTTGTTTACTTTGATATTCACTAACTTCAACTTTAACGATTAAGACTAAAATTTTATAAAGATGTCTGCATGTACAAAAAAGAAGAAAGAAAGATAGAAAGAAAGAAAAAAGAATTGTTGTAGTAACATTTACAAATTAGTTAGGAAGTGCTGATGAAAGTTAATTTATCTCACTTAATTTGCAGTATCATCTTATGTTTCATCTAACATTGAGCACTGCTTTTATTATTACAATCAGAATAAATAACTTTAAATAAAAGGACACTGAACAGTACATGTATCTACACAAATCATTTTTGGAACCGCAGGTTTTCTGCAAGGATGTATTAATTTACTGAAGACTGTTTCCACCTTGCTATTAGCCATCCTTGTATTCAAAACATGCCCTTTATTCAGATTCAAGTTATTGCTCTGTTTCCCTGAGCTAAAACTTCTCCTTACCTTCATACTGGCTCCTGCATAGACTGCAAAAATTATTTGCTTACTGCTTTAATTTTTGAAAAGACATGGCTTGATTAATCTTCACGTGAAGACTCAAAACTCTGTTCTTGCTCCTTCAAGTTCTTACAGAAAAGACCACCGCACTAAGAATGGGTACCGATTTAGAGGGCGGGGAGGAGTGGAGCCAATGAGCTCAAGGGTGGGGGGACATTAGTGATATGTACCTGCTCGGACTGGCTGCCTCTAAGTTTCAATCACTTCTTGTGGGCAGGCGTTGAGATGTAGAATTGGAACTGGGGCTAGCACTATGCAAATCAGGAGGACACAACAACATGTTAATTTGTAATTTAAATCAAAGATGTTACACCCAAGTCTGGACACTTGAGAGCCTTGCACTACAATAGAACTTAGTTTAGTTAGAAAATATGTAACTGTTTTCCATTGTGTATGGTTGGTCATTTACTATATTATCAGAAGACCATTCATCTGAATTTCAGCAGTAGGTCATCTGGAGAATCCTACGGTATTCAGGATAGGGACCATATTCACTTTTTATTCTGCTTTACTGGGATATAAGACACCTTACACAGTGGCTCTACATTCAGTGAATGTCCTCATATATCAAAATTGCTGGTTAGCAACCAGCAGCAAAACAACCCCACAGAATGAAACTCTCCCTCGTATAACCTCACAGATGACCCCACATAGAGTTTGAGAAACAAATAAAAAAGAAACACAAAAGTATTAATTTTTCAGGAGCCATAAGGTACTCTGTAATGCTTTTCCCTCTTATTCATACTTGCATGATTTGTAATCCAGCAATCTAGATTACTCTTCTCAAGGCCAGGCTTACACAGTCCTTTTCTGAATTCTTGAAGGTACCTTTTACATGTTAGTATACAAGGAACTGCTTTTATAAGGTCTGGCTGTAAGTTTGATATATGACATTGCACATGAATGGAGAGTTTGCTTCAACTGCCTGCTGTTCAAGCACTTGATGCTGTTACAATCTATGTGTAGCTCTTTCAGGTTGAACATGGCTGCCATGGCACTTTCTGGATTTTATTTTATTTTATTATTTATTTGAAGTTTACTTTCCAGGATAGTCCATTGGGCCAGAAGAGCCCATAATGGAGTCCTGGGGAGAAAAGCTCCACAGTATACAATGAAAACAACAAAATTTAATTAGTATAAAAATAACAATAGTACAAAAAAAATGCTATTTGAAGGTGCAATTAGTAAGATGTAAAAACAGATTATAATAAATGTAATGTATAATAACAGCAGCCATACAGGAAAAAACATATTTTTGTCTCAGGGTAACCATGGCACATTATATGCAAACAGTTTTCTATAAAATATACAACAGAACTAAAGATGTAAAGACACTTTATCGCATAACCATAGTATAGTTTTATGCCACAAATGCTGTGTACTCTAGCTTTAGTGCTTTCAGTAGAATTAAAAAAATAATTGAGAACACTCAGTAATAGCATTGGTTGTAGCTGCTGTTATAGAAAGTATAAAGCTTAAAGGATTTGCTGTTTCAAAACTGCCATTGCTTGGAAGAAAGAACCATGTCGTTCACAAAATCATTTTCGGGGGCATCTTCACTGTGTAGCTTTTTCTGCAGGCAGGTGTTTATGGAAACAAATCTGCAAGAAAGATTAGGGTCAGTGACAGGACTGCAAGACTCCAGTGAGGATAAACACTCGTGTGAAGTACAAGCTCATGGCAGTATTGGGAGATGAAACACAAACGTCTTAGGTCAGTCATAATAAACAGCCCAGGCTAGAAATAACTTTTTATTGCTGGATTTGCCAGAAGAAATGAGCTCCCAAAACAAAACATAAGAGTTTTATTTATTATTGGCAAAAAATAAAATGTAGAACAAAGTTGCCTGGTGTTTGCGGGACTGCTTCTATCCAAAGGCCTGAATGACTGTGGGAATTATCTCTCTTTCCCTTCTCCACTCTCTCTCTTTCTCCACTTGTGATTTTTAAAAACATCATCAGCTCAGCATTATCTACATTTCCAAAAGCTTAGGACTGCAAGCTTATGTGTCATGTGCTGCCATGCTCCATTGTGATGTGTCTTGTTATGTTACACTATTTTATTTGGTGTCATGCAATATTGTCTCATCCTGAGTAATTTCATATTGTGTTGTATTATGTACTCTATTTTACTGATTGTATTACATATATACCATAGCCATTAAGTGTAACTGCTGTTGTTCATTACTTTGATCACTGCTGTTGTAGCCTTATCTACATGGGTTATATTCTGCTAAGGATATAACAGCTGGCCAGCTGACACAATTTTAGAGCACCTTACATGCAGACAAACTGCCAGGCAGCTCAAGCTGAGCTGAATAAAAGATGAGATTGGTCACCAAGCCCTTCAGACCATTCCTGCCAACAGAGAAAGGGAGGGAGGGAGGCCCAGCCCTGAAAGGAGAATGCTAGGAAGAACAAAAAATAAATGCCCACATCCTGGCATAAACACGACTAAAAAACAGAGGGATGTGGATGGGAGGGACCAGCTATTGCAGCAGTGATCATTCGAACATCTACAGTTATAGTGAGTTCAGCTTACACAACTGTACTATATTCTTCATACTGATTGCTTGGTTTCACAATAAATTATGCTGACTATTTCGAGTTGGGTGTTTTTAACATCAACAGTGTGCAACACGTTGTCTTGGCGCCCTTATTTGGTTCTCCAGCGAACCTCTTATTTGGTCTTCATACTGATCCCTGTTGCAGTAACCTTAGCTACATGGGTATATTACCATAGCTAACTGCCATTGGGAGGTAGAAGAAGAAGAGTCCAGGAATCCCTGGAGAATGATCCTAGCAAAGCTTGGTCTGGACCTACAGAAGGAATCAAGCTTATAGTACTTTGTAAAACTATGTACAGAGGACTAAGTTGCAGCTTCTAGAATGCTTCTAGAATCCAACCCTTTGCAAAAAGCCATTGATGAAGCTAAGGTCCTGGTAGAATGGAACTTGACCCTGCCTGTAATTGCTGTGGTGAGTATAACAAAACGTAATAGCCTTAGACAACCATTTGGAAATAGACAAATGGACATATTAAGAAAAAAGTTGAAATCAGAGGTAGTTATTACACAGAATTATTCCAGTTTTTATGACCAGTTTAAAAGTAATGTACAATATTTCTTATTCAGTAAATACTAGTCTTAATAGAGGACGCAGTTTATATACCGAGTCTTGTATTTGGAAACTAAATGGTAAAACCCAAATTATCCAAAGTCTGTACATTGAAGTCATTATGCTGGGAACCAATTTCACATATATTTACATTTAAAAAAGGGTACTTTTCCATTAACGGGGCAACAGTATAAATGCGGTAGCTAGCGCTTGTAATTTTTCGCACAGCTGTTATCTTCCATATATCTGTTACTACAGGGGGATTGACAGGAGCTGTATCAGTTTTCTGTGTTTTTTTTTTTTTTTTGTTTGGTAAATTACTTATCAATTATTATAATGGTTGGCCAACAGACAAGCTAACAAGGTTGGCTAACAGTGAGGATTCCGAGCGCCAGCTAATACATTTATGGTGTTGCCCTGATGGAGCTGCATCACTTTTCTGTGTTTCTACAGGAAATTAGATGTGGTAGCTGCTTTTGGAAAATCTCCCACAGATGTTACCCCTGAAGCAATTTATTTGAAGTGGATTTTAATAAACATATTGTATTGTATCTAAACAATTTTTTTTTTTTTACAAATGGGAGTCGTGGTTCGCTGCTAACAGTTATTATAAAGGGTTTGAGAGCAGCTACATCACTTTTCTGTGGGCAATCAATCATGTTTGAAAACATGTAAAATAAATGAGTCAGGAATGAGAACCATTTTAGACCAAAAAATCATTTATGAACTATCACAATTATGAAGTGGTTGGCCAACAGACATATGGAAGCTAACAAGGTTGGCAACAACCATAAAGAAGCTAACAGTGAGGATTGCAAGCAGCAGCTACCACATTTAGAGTGTTGCCCTGATAACAGAAAAGTACCAAAAAAAGAAGTAAATAAAATCTTAGTATTTAGACAAATACCAATTTCTACATTGTCATGAGACCTCCCCTCCTGAAGCAATCACAATGAAAGTAGATGCACTAGTATAAGACAATGAAGGTATTCAGAAACAGTTATCATACATTATATAAAATAATGGGGTGAGTGCTCAATTCCCTGTGAAGGTACACCCCCATCCCTCCACAGCAGTGTAGTCACCTGTGATTTCCTTTTTAATGTTACCACACCCTACAGTCCCGAGATCCATTACTACTTCTCTTGTCTGCTATCAGTATACCTGTATAGCAGTACAGACTGTTATCCACCATATTCTTATTCATAATTTGCTTATTATAATGTGGTCTCCCACAAAATATTAACAGCACTTTTTATAATGATAAAATGGGCCCTGCAACAAGGTGATTATGTTAATAAGGTAATTTAATGTAATCATTTCGGAATCGTGGATATAACGTGTTATCAGCCACAGTCTGCACTGACATACTTATTCCTGCCCTTTACCAGGCTTGGAGCTCATGAGCACAGCATGCTCATGCAAAGACATTACAAAACTCATTGTGCTTTCTGTCCACTCTAGTGATACTTTTCACTGAGCATCCCTGCTGTCTCATGATGCATATCAGATTGAATTCATAACATGTGGTCTTTGGGAGGGGGTTACCATTTTCCTCCACATTTGGACCTGCTGAGTACCGGCCAGCCTCTTCAGGCATTGGTTCCAGCAGTTCTCCTGCCCAGTGCTGTCAAGAGACCAGGATCTTTCTCTTCTTGCCACAAAGTATTTATATAAAGTACCTGCCCATGTAATATGATGGCTGTATCTGCAAAATTGGCACCGACTTTTCATAAGAGTGTATGATGCCACTGGAATTGGACACTTTAGCGAAGAGTACAGAAATTACTCTTTGACCTGCTCTAACAGTGTAACCAAAGGTTAGACGAGAGAGAGAGAGGCAGAGAGAGAGAGAGTGACAAACAGCATTCTATAGAAGGAATTGTGCATATACAGTTTTGCTCTGTATTTTCTTTTCTGTTGTTGACGTCTATTGGCTATTCATATTTAGGGTGTAGGTAATTCTTCTGAAGACCACATGTGAATTTTCAGTTTTGTACAAGAAGTCAGAATATGTTTTTTTTTTAATATGAGAGTCCTGCAAAATAAAATGACGTACTCACTAACAACCTAGCATCCATACCATATGTGTATATTATGCTTTATTCTGCTTGCATTACATTAGTGTAAAAATCTAGTCTTGGCATCAATTAAAAACAACACACTACCATTCTAGACCAGTTTTCCATTAAAGCTGAGACAATGCTTGTAAAATACGTAATTATAATACAACATAACTTCTACTTCGATGCTGCATAACAAGTATAGAGTACTTAGTAAATAGCATTTGAAAAGATAATACATATGTAATCTATAAATTTATTACCTACTCCATTTATTCTTTCATGAATGATTTTCTCCCATTTGTAGTATGTATCCTTCCCTCTATTCTTTCTAAACTGCTTGCCCTAGAAAGGATCCCAGTTGTAGCAAACTGAGAAAAGCAGGCCCCATGATGAATCCTATTATCTTTTTCTGCTTAACCATGAAACAGCTCACCAAATTCTTGATTCTTCCTTTTTCCAACCATAAAAAGAAGCTGCAACTACAACAGACTACTAAAGTGCCTCAGATGCACATGGGTGACACTGCTGTGGCCATTTCTGGTTCCTGTGACCACTCATTTTTTTTCCTTGGCTTCCTCTTGTGTAGTCCCTATATCCACCATGAACTGGAGCTTTAGACACATTTCACTGCAAATGTTGGAATGCCCTTCATGAGCAAGGGAAGACCACTCTTGTCAGTCCTGGAATAAGTAGCAGAGAATTCCTCCTTACCTAGCCAAACTTGGGTGCCTGTCCACCACTTCTTCAGAATTTCCTGTCAAAAACAAAAATTTAGACATATTATCTCCTGTCTCAGTTACTTTGGACAGGAGTGATTTATTGGGCTAAGCTCAAGGTTTAGCTCAGGCTTTTGACCCCTTCAAATCTGCTGTTTCTGGTAGAATAAAAATGGATTGCCCATTTTCTGAGGGGGGTTAAGATCATGAATCACAAAATGTTTGTGAATAAACAACTTCTGTTTTTATTGTTGGGTTTGTGATTCTGACTCTGAAGAAAGTGTGGTTTCTATCAGTCTCGTTGAGGGATTTTCCTTTTCTGCAATTTCTAAAATAATTTCACTAATGAATCAGTTATTTCTGTGGGAACAAAATAATATCCCCAAGTCTCTTAAGAGTTCTTAGAGTTTACTGCAGCTGGAATTTCTTGAACATATGCCAGTTCCTCCTGTTCATCCAGCATTGGAAGATGTATTTATTACAGCCTTTAACTTGCCTGACAGCTAGCCTGATTTCCTCAAAAATGCAGATAGAGTGCATAGAATTCTTCAGTCTTACAAATCTTTATATTCAAACACCAGATCAGACCCTCCAGTGATGTAACTCATAAACCCAGCTGCTCCTAAACATTTAGTAAATGTTAATCCCTCCCCTTCTGACAAGGATGGGAAGGCTTTTGATAGATTTGGGGAAAAGTGCATACTTCTACAACATTTACTTTTTAGAATCTTCAACTCTCAAGCTCATATGCTAAAGTTTATGCTTTCCTCTTTTGAGGACATGAGTAACGTTATGGCTTCTGAAGAAAAATGTCTTTGTGTAATCTTATTGCTTCTGTGTCTCAAGTCACTACCTACTCTTTGTAATGTGCTTCTTTTTTGGCTGATGCCACTACCAGAGACGCTGACACTGGTTCTGTTATGAGGAGGTCAGTTTGGTTGTCAACTTTATTCTGAAATTTTGAATTCTCCCTTAGACTCAAAGGTAGTTTTTGGACCATCTGCTGCAGAAGTCCTTAAAAAGTGCCATGAGAGAGGCAAGCTGATTCAGGGAATTTCACACATTTTCAGCCTTCTTTCTCCAAGGGGTATGTGCCACATCTACAACTTTTTACAAAATCACAATAATCAGACACAGCAAGCTTCTGTTAAGCAGAATTTTAAAAAGCAACAAAAGAGATGTTCAAAAAAACATCTCAGGATAAAGGAATTCTACCATGTCTGAATGACTGCCCCCACCTGTAAGCCTTTAAACCTTTCCAAAAATCTGAACCACCAGTTCTGTCTTTGGCACCAAATAGTTTTGGTCAAATGGGTCCTGAAGGTGGTATATCATGGATACAGATGGCAGTGGCAATCTCTCCCTCCTTTCCTTCCAAGGGATTCCTGCACACCCTGCAGATCACAAACTTCCCTTTTCCCTCCTGTCATTCAGCAACTGCTAACTCTGGGTGTTATAGAAGCAATCCCTCATGCTCAGATAGGGAAGGGTTTTATTCAAAATTAATTTGGTAACAAAGAAATATACTCCATAGAGACCAGTTCTGGATCTTTTCTTTTTAAAACAGTTTTTGAAGTGCCCAGGTTCAAACAGTTATTGTTTCACATCCTCTTACTTCTCATTCTCCTTTTAAGATTTCTGGTGATCTTAGATTTAAAAGATGCTTATCATTGCATTCCTATAGCTCCAGATTTCAAATGCTTCTTATGGTTTACTGTGTCTGGATTACACTTTCATTCCTCTGCATTACACTTTGAGTTATTCTGGTCCAAGCGTATTTACAACGTGTCTATTTGCATTGATAGCCTACTGCATACTGCAAGGCATTTACGTTTTTCTTATTTAGACAACTTACTTATCTTTACAGAGTAGATGCCACAGTGGTACGGCGGTAGCGTTATTACCCCACAGCAAGAGGTTCTTCCATTCGATTCTCGGCTGGGCTTGGGAGTGCCATCTGTGTGAAGTCTGCATGTCCTCCCCGCGGTTGAGTAGCGTTCGAAATACATGCGTGCATAAATGGGCTTGCCTTTGTTGAAGGTTTGGCATCGAGCTGGCACCTCGACATTTCGTAAAAATCTACTGCTAATCATTAGCGGACTGGAGTTCTGCTGTGGCGACGCCTTACCGGGAAAAGCCGAAAGACAAACAACAACAACAACTTATCTTTACAGAGTCTTTCAAACTGTCAGGAATCTAACACCAGAGTGAGAGACCTCCTACACAAACTTTGGTTTCAGGAGAAATCCAAAAGTCTTCTTTGACTCATTCTCACAAGATTGTTTTCCTGGGTGTCTTCTAGATACATCAGTTCAAATAGCTTTTCTTCCACAGGAAAAAAAACTAGATCTGTATCTAGATCTATTCCTGAGTTTTCTCTCTCAGAAAATTGACTCAGCAAGGGAATTTCTTAGGCTATTAGGTCAAATAGCATGTATGATTGTTATGATTCCTGTAGTCAGACTCCACATGGGTGGGTCTGGCATAATTGTTAACGTCTTTACCTCATAAACACAAGGTACAGGGTTTGATTCTAACCTTTGGTTATTGTTTAGGCTTAAAATGGCCCTTGAGGGCAGTTAGCCTGGTATCCACATATAAACCTATGAACATGAGAAAAATTTATATTATATTTACAATCTATATGATCACAGCATCATCAGCCCCTGACATTCCAATATTTGTGTGAGTTACTATTATCTGGCCTGTCTTACTCTTCCGTCAGGGTTCTTTTGTCAACCATTTCAACAGGTCTACCCATGGATCCTCCTCTTTCAATGCAATCTTATATGAAAAAGTATTTGAAAGGCATATCACATACCAAGTCTTTAGAAAACAAATATCTCCTCCTTAGTATCTTAATTTTGCCTTGGAAAAAATAAATTTTTGCTACATTTGAACTAGCTTATCAGAGTGACTTGATGTTAATGACATTGAAAACTGTTTTGCTGATTGTTCTTATCTCAGTAGCAAGTTCTCATGGTTGGTCAGCCGCATCTCATTGTCCAAAATACATGGTTTCCTTAACAACTAATCTTTCATTTTAGCTCAAATGGTAGAGTTATCTTTGAACCAAGCAATCAATTTCCCGTCTTTTTTCTAGAACCTAAAAGGATACTGCATATCTGGGATGACCGTAGACAACTCAGATGTTATCTTGACATAAGAAAATCGTTTAGTAATTCTGATCAGCTGTTCATTTCTTTTGAAGAAAAAAAGAAAGGAAAACGTGTCTAAGCAGAGTATTTCAAAATTGTTGACTCATGCTATTACGTTTTGTTGTACTCACAACAGTAAGGAAATTCTAGGCATTGTTAAGGCTCATTCTATCAGGTCCATGGCTTCATCTATGTTTTTTAGAAATGGTTGAATTCTAGAGGTATTCTACATGGAGTTGGCTGCAAGAAGTCTTGTCCTCTGCAAAATGCTTATTTTCTGTTATTACCATGTGTTAACATCATACCCACTAGTAATGCTAGTGATATCTGCGTTTCCTGCTTTATCATTGGAATGCTACTGTCAACAGCTTAAACTCAATAAGGTTGACCTCTTCAAATAACATTCAGTAAAAAGGGCAAGACTCAAGTAGACATGCCCTTTAGAATTAGATGGGCAACAGAATATCCTTTTCTGACATTCGTAGCTACACACTTGTCAAAGCTTAAAACATCGACCATTGCCCCTAGATCCTTAACGCTGGAGTAATTTTTATAACTGACTCTTCCATTTTGTAATTGTGATTTATTTCCTTTTTTCCAAATCTTATGATGCTGCATTTATTTGCAATACATCTGAGATGATGACTACTGTACAGAGTATATATTTTTATAAACCATTTTGAAATCTTAGGTGTCATTTGTTGATGTAACTTTATTTCATAGTTTTAGTCATCTATACAACTGCTTTATCAAGAGCACAGATCCCACTTTTATATCTCAGCAAAATAGTCCAAAAAAGAAGTGGTTTCAGGGCAGACCCTGTTGGGGACAGTACTTCTAGCCCTATTAGGACAGACTAATAACCACACACCATGATTGTGTAAAACCCATGGAGGACAATTCTGATGATATTACTCCATGTGATATGGAAATTTGCAAGATTTCTTCTTGAAACATACATGAGTTTTGATGAGCAGTAGACCTTAAGTAACAGTTATACAACTGCATCAGCTGCTTCCATAACTTTGAGAATAAGTATGTCCTTATTAACAATAAACTAGCCTAGATTTTAAAATTCATTTGCAGGGCCCATTGATTGTGGTAGATTTCGTGACCTGTTAGTCCCAGAGAGGGATATGAATGGGGGGGGGTAAGATCTAATCTTTGAAATGGCGTCAAACTTTAAAAAAGTGACTTGATTATGTCATTTCTAAATAATGCATCAGACATGAAATAAACAGCACTTGTAATTTCAATAGGAAGTTACAATCACCTGGGATAACGGTCCCTTTTCCTCTGAATGCTATGGCAGGTAGATGCAACAGTATTTTGGCATGTATCAATGATATCAAAATGTGTGTCTTCATCAGACAAAGTGATATGTGTAAAGCAAAATCTACATCTCCGAACAGAATGCACAATATCAAGGGCACTTGCCAGAAAATATGTGGTATAGTCTTGCTAGGTTTGGTGGCATTTGTCTCTGCCAGGCAGGAAGTATCTGCAGCTGGTAAATAGCAGTACATTCTGACCAAATAAACTCCTATCTGGACAAAGCAAGTACATTGCTGAAAGCATTAGCAAGGTGAAACAAAGACAAATTTGCGATAATATTTGGTTACTAACTGTATGGATGTTTTTCTTGCACTTCCCATGTCTTTGACTTCTACTTACACTTAGATAGTTGTATTGATAAGGCAGTCCATATCCACAGCAACTATAATGAGAAATTTAAAAAACAAACCTCTCTGATATAATACCTGTATAAATAAAATATATAACAACAGAAAAAAATTGCTTAATGTGTATAAGAGCCCAACCTACAATCCTCAATTAGTTCTAAACTTAACAGTGCTGCAACGGAGTTGCCAGATTCACTTGCAACATACCTTACCAGACTGTTAATACGGTGTAGCACTAAAACACTTAAGGGTCTCGAGCTTCTCCAACACTTATCTTATAGTCAGCTTACCTTAACCCATAAAATCATCCATATACCTTCCACCTGCCAGCAAACTGACCCCTACTCAATGCTATCTTTCAAATTCTTCCCTTGGTCAAATTTGCTTACCATCTACAAACCACAAAGGGCTGCTGGGATCAGTCTCAATTCCAATAGTATAGCTAGAACTTGGAATTAAATTCCTATATCAGTCAGGTCTATCACATACCTTAGTCTTTTCAGCCTATTACTAAAAGACTTCCTCTCTGCCTCTTGGCTTTAGCCCTGGTGTTCATCTGGAACACAGCTCTCTAACACTCTTCATCACCTTTCTTATACCTCCCTTTAAAGCACTAAATCACTTAACCTGCTTATCCTCTTCTAATATTTCACTTTACTGTACTTCTTAAACTAATGTGTCTACTTTTATTTAGCATACCCAAATAGCAATTCCATCACCACTTCTCAACACTCAAACTTGCTTATCTCCTCTAATGCCTCACTCTACTGTATTTCTTAAATTACTCCTACATTTCTTGTATACCACTCTTTTATCTGTAAAGTACTCAGCACAAGGCTTGTAAATTTAATGTTTGTCAATATCAATACAAATTTTATTATACTGATTGTTATGCTATGTATTTACTGAAACTGGATTATAAAATTTGTTATTGTAAATATTGTTTGCATTAAATATGGTAACTTGGAGTTTTTCTCTCTGGGCCTATGGTGAAAAGGGCACACAGATTCCAGAGTTCCACCCACCCCCTCTAATTATATAGAATACATTTTCTGATCCCTCTCAAAAGCTATGGGCCCTAATAATATACCATGCTACCTGATTTTCAGTATCAAATATTGCCTGTCTGAACCCCTACTTAACCACTTTAATCTAAGACTCTCCTCTTGCTACATTTTTGAAGTCTAGAAAAAGGGATGGCCTGATCATGTACCATGGTTACTGTAGATCTATTAGTCTAAGCAGGCTCATATGTAAAGGAATGGTGTATATTATCTCAGACCTCATTAATATGGACATTGACAATCTCTTAACTCTGTACTCTTATCCATTTGGCTTTGTCAAAGGAAGATCCTGTAATTGTAACCTCATTAATTTCTTTAACAAAAGTAACTGAAGCAGTAAATAGTGGTTATGCAGTGCATACAGTATATCATTACATGACCAAGGTCTTTGTCACCATTTCAAATGCAGGTATTATTGACAGACTTGTAAACCTGAATGTTAATCATTCTGTTGGTAGGTGGATAGCTAACTAGTTGTCTGACAGAACCCATGTTGTTAGGGTCAAAAGTGCCACTTCTGAAAACAAGTAAGATACCAGTGGTGTACCTCATGGCTCAGTGTTAGGCCCTCTCTTATTTGGCATTCCTGGCATATGGCTATCTACATTTGTAGGCAACTGTAAATTGGGTGCTGTTATTTGATCTTCCACTGACTCACAATTTTTTCTGCAGAGGTTATCTTATGTTAATAACTGCTGCAAGGACAATGGCCTCAAATTAAATGTGAGGAAATGTAGCATAGTTCATTTTGGTAAACAAATCTTTTTCACATGCCATATATGTGACACACTCCTTCAATCAGACAGTGCCATAATCTTGTTGATAATTCTTTATCATTTGACCGTAATGTATCCACAGTAGTATAGAAAACCTTCTGTCTGGTTCATATATTTTCTGAAGGCATATCAGCTAGATTCAAAGATGTCTTGATTCCCCTTCACTCATATCTCACCATTCCCTTTGCTGAATATAGTGCAGTGTTTGGCATACTCTTGCCTAAACATAAGATTCAACTTGAGAGACCTCAGAGATTTATAAGTAAAAAGGTCAGTGGCCTCAAAAATCTTACTTATCAGGACAGACTGGCAACCCTGACTCTCTGTACTCAGTCTCTTACAGAGTTCTCAATGCTTAGCTTTTCAAGGCATTAAAGATCCAACCCTCTTTCACCTCTTAATCTTTCACCAGACAAATGGTAACTCAAATTCCCAATTAAAGGAACTAAACCTTCATCAAGAGATAAATAAGACATGCTGACCTGATAGATTAATTTCCCAATGTCTCTCACCACTGTAATGAACTTCCACTACATGTCAATCAGGGTGGCACCCTTGCCACCTTCAAGGTAAATCAAGATAATTGGATGAGCAGCTTCATATTCTTCCCTGATATTTCTTATTTTGCCTTCTCTGTGGCTGGAATGTACTACTGAATATATATTTTTTTGCTAGGATTCTAATGGTCTGCAGACAAATTGCTTACCTATGACTAACCTACCTACTTACCCTACTTACCTCAGTCTGCATGAGTTTTCCCTGAGTACACCTCTCACCTCCACCAAAAACATGTTGGTTGAATGGCTACACTAAAGTAAACATTTATATGTTTTATGTTTTATTTACCCTTGTGATCTGGAGCATGGTGAAAAATGGTCAGAGTAGAACCAGTTCACTTGCACAGTTAACAAACAAAATAAAATGAAAAAAAAAATCTGCTTTGCTTTGCAAATGACCATAGACTTAGCTAAACAGAGGGCCCAATTCTAAAAGAAAGATCTTCTGGAATATGGTCCTTGTTGTAATTGTGTTTATCGAGCAAGGCCTTACAGTAAAGTAAGTCACTTATACTGACAGCAGGTCTTTTGGAATCAGGGCAAACTTAAAATTAGAGCAACTGTTTTGAATTCTGGTCCAGAATCACTTTTTCAGTACATTAAAGTATAAGAGTTAAATTACTTACATCTGTGTCTTTTATGCAAAATTATTTGAAAGTTATGAGAAAAAGTCTGTTTGATCTCTCATCAAATTATTTAGTCTGCCAAATGGAAATCTGAAGCATGGTATTACTGAGCTTTCAAGACACTAAATAGTAACAGATGTATTGCAGTGCAAATGAAGATAAGATTAGTAGAAATAAAAATAGGTCAGCTGCACGTAACCAAAACTTTATTTGGATTTGAAAAATGAAGAATATTATAAAATTATATTTTTCACAAAGGGGATCTACAGGAAAAAATAGCAAAAGAATTTTGTAAAGCAAGAAATATTAACTTTAGACTGATAAATTACTCTGAGGATTATGTAACATATCTTTTGTTCACACACTTGAAATATATGTTGTCAGTTCATCTAGTCTTGAAGTTTTTTTTTTCCTTTGGCATATAGTTTCATATATTTCAGTTAATTGTATGTTTCTTGGCTCACTCTTCCTAACAAAGACATGTTTATGTAAATATTATGAGGTTTATGAGATTTTGCCAATATTAATTTAGCCTCAGGAAATGAAATCCCTTTTGAATAAGTAATTTAATGTCATTAGCCAACATACACCCTTACAGACTGGATGTCATACCTGGGCCCAGTCAAATCAAGTATATTGATTGCTGCATAGAATAAATTGAAGAAAACCAAATACCAGTGAGAGACAAGTGAATTTAGAAGGAAAGTGAAAGTGTTTTTCTTCTCACTGAGCATTGGTATATTTCCACACGGTATGTAAAAGGAATAACAATATATAAAAGTCCCTAAGAAAATGTCAGTCACCTGTATTTGAAGTATTTAATATTGCAAAAGAAATAAAAGAACTGGAAGAAGGATCAAGGGAAGGAGTGAATTATACAGAAATCAATGGAAATTATGGGAATAATACATGCAGAGTAATGTTCATGAGGAGGAATGAGGTTTAAGGAAAGGAAGGAATTCAGAAATCTATGTAGTGTTCCACTGATGATATTTATAAAGAAGGAAACTATATGTGACCTTTAATGTATCTAAATGGAAAATATATATTTTTTCTATTAAGGTATGTTTCCCAATATTTTAAGTAATAATTTAATAAAGGTGTTTTAAAAAAGGAAAATAAATTGTCAGTCACCTAGTACTATTAAAATGCATATAAAGAGATGATACACTTCTTAAGTTATCATGCATAAGTATATAAACATCTTTATGTATCTCATGCTGTATGTCAGGAGACCATATACACCTTAAGGTCTCACACAGTTTAAACATTTCTTTGTATCTAACAAGGTTATTCACAAAAAAGGGTGTCTAATTACCAATTGTTCCTTTTTAAGTGGTAAATCCTTGACTAACAGTTTTAAAATTGAATTGGCTGACAATTCTGAAATAGCTGCATGTTGTAGGGGAAGCAGGGCACCCTCCACATTAAATTAAGTAGTAGTGAGTGGAAGTGTTGGACTCTGTTTCATTAAAAATGCATAACGACCCGAGGTTTTTTATCAGTATCTTATTAGCAGTAATGACTGAAATTAGAGTCAAGAGATAATGATTCACTCTGCAAATGACTAAAGGGCGGTGTCCATGGAAACAGTGTCAAGGGAAGATCAGATGGCATATTTGCCTGGCAGAGGCTGGGGGTAGGTAACCCAATTCTCTGAGGTGTATAAGTGCTTTAAAAGAGCAATTTACACTCAATAAACTGTACTTCTATAAACCTTTATAAATGCACTATTGCTGTGGCATATTACACTCGTATTTTTCCGCTTCTTATACAGCGACACGGAATTGCTTTGCCAGAATATAGATTTCCCATATTCTAAGGCAGGGCTAATGCTGTATGCAAATAAACGTTACCAGTATTTTTTATAGAATGGAGTCAAGCACTTAATGATGAATAATAAGGTTAGTCCAAACCTTAACTCTAGGTGACTGTCACTGAACAAGTGATACCCAACACCATGTGCAAAAATAAGAAAAAGGGGTTGTGGATGGATGGCTGGAGTAAGGTTAAAAAAAAGTAAACGAGAGATGCAAGTTTACTGTTAAAAACATAACTGACAGAGCCATGCATTGCATTCATAAAACAGAATACTTTCATAAACATGGATTTTCTTCAATTTTAAAGCAAATAGTTTAAGTATCGAAGTAAAGAGAAATTAGTATATTTTTACTGATCCAGACAAAGTTACACTCTCGGTCTGTCTCTCTCACACACACACACACACACACACACACACACACACACACACACACACACACACACACACACACACACACACACACACACACACACTCACTCAAATTTTAAAAGTGATTGTAAAGATTTACTTCACATCAAACTTTAATTTTTACATAAATCTAACCTGTACTACCGCTGCTGTGATCAGACTATATGCAAAACATTACAAATTAGTTGCTAAAAAGAGGAAAGCCATTTACTGGAAGCAATATTTTGAATAGTAGGTGATTCTTATAGATATTTGGAAATCATGCGCTGTCTGCCAGAAATTTCCAAAATATGCCATTTAATACTTCTAAAATACTCTTCTGGCTGTATTTTTTTCTCCACGCAGGGTTTATAATTTTCAGGTAAATGGATGGTTTCACAGTGCTCCTGAAATACAACAGCCTTCTATAAGTAATGTTGACTCTAGTTGCTCAAAGAATCAGTGCTTTGTAGACCTTCATAGTATGCTACTCTTTGACCAAGTTGCATACAGGCATCACAGTGCATTTGAGTGTAGCAGTCAGGGATAGCAAATTCTCTCTCTCTCTCATTTTGTAGTATTTTACTGCATGCGCATGTACTTAATATATGAATTATGCACAACCCAAAGACATGCTGAATGCTAGTCCTCTAAACTGCTTGTAAGTGTAGGTCACTTGTACTTGTGAATATGTGTCAATGCATACTGCAGTCGACTGACATCCTGTCCAGGAATGTTTTTTTCTGCCATATGCCCACTAACTACCAGGTCAGGCTCTAGATCCCACAGGAAGATGAGCATAATTAATTTAATTAATTAACCTGGTTAGACACTGATCTAATGAGTCTTTTTTCCGATTCCATCATAATAGAAAAATAAATTAATATACTTTGTCTCTATAGATGTGCCCATATTATTCAGTATGAGGAATCACATGTCAATGCATTTCTCATTGATATCATGACTTCTGTACAATTAGGCTGCAAGTAAAATGCAATGCTAGCTACTTCCTAAGCAAAGTAATGCTTTTGTTATTCAGTTGTTCTTCTGTACCTGATTCAGATCACATACATCTGTTATCACAAGCATTTTAACCCTTTCTGATGATAATGGTCTGAATAGAATGATGTTACAGTTCAACTTGTTTTTCTATCATGTAAGAAAATGTATTTGCCTACCTCTGCTGTACCACAGGATTTCAGTTTCTTCCTTCTTTTCAAACCCATGCTTCTCCCTTCCTCCTGCTAATTGTGCACAATTTGAAAATGATCTTGTTCATTTTAATTTGATGCAAGTGATGACTATGATGAACTACACAGCAAGACAGCAGTGCTGTAATTAGTCTGTGCTGTGAATCTTTACCACATGCATTTACTCTGATATTATCCTGCTGGAAGGAGGGAAACCTGATGCATTTCACTGCTTACTGCAACAGAACTGCAACTGTCAGGATAAATGAAAAATGCAGTAAAAGGGCTCCCTTCACTCTGTGTTATGAACATCTTCATGGGGACAGCAAGTATCTTCTGCCAGTTACATTAACTGGGGTATAGAAAAATGTAACTGAGGGGAAAAAATGAATATTGGTCCTGCATAAATGTGTAGTAGATCTAGGTGACAGGAAATATGCAGGGTTCATGAAGATTCAAACAGATTTGTAAGCTCTGCTGACACATAACTGGGAATGTTAGATGTAACATTTTAATAGTCAGATCACAGTGGTAGTTTTTGAAGGCTTATATACTTATAATACCGCAGAAGCAAACTCTGTGTACATTTTAATGCACATGACATTCCTTATTTGAGGTTTCCAAAATAATAACTGATGCTAATCTAATGTTCTTGTTATTTATTGTCACCTTGCTGAACCTTAGTGAATTGGAGATTTATTACAATTTATATTAGTATCACTCATATTACATGTATCAGCAGGACATTGTTGCATTTCTACTTTAATAATTTCCTCCTGGTTAGCTCTGTATAGACCTGGCTATTGCATCATAAGCTTATAATGAGCAGGAGGAACATAAAAACTAAGGATGATTTTTCTAGCAAAATCTTATGCACTTTGCCAAAATATATTTAAAATGTTTCTATGATGGCTCCAGTAATGGGAGAAAGTCCTCACATAGCTAATTCAGGAATCCATTTCTGACTAGTGAGAAGACAGTTACTCAAGAAAGCCTTTAATGTTAAGATTTTTATTGTCTTTAGAAGTTGTTGTGCAGCCTACAAATGCTGGTGAACTGTTTGCGGCAAGGAACACAGGTTGCATATGAAGATGCCAAGATCTATTTTTATGAATATGTCATGAAGAACATGATCAGCATGTCAGGAGACTAAAATCTGTTTTCATGAGCACATTAGGAGGAACACGTGTTGTATATTTGAGGACAGGGATCCTCTTCCAAACAAGTTATAAGGTTTAGGGACCAATCTGGAATTTTGGGGTTAGAATAAGTACATCACTTTGAAGTTAGAATATCAAGTTAGACAATTCTATATATTCTAATTCTCAAGTACAGTAATAACAATTAACCATTTAGCTTTGCAAACTACACAACAGAGCAAACTCTGAGCAGACTAAACCCAAATATTGTTTCATGCAGAGTAGGTGCAGTTCTGCAAATCTCCACATTCCTTTTTAAATACTATATTCAACAGAAGAAAGTCAACACATCTGCAAGAAAGTCAAAGCAGCAGTGAATGATGTGTCATCCTCTAAATTAGTTACAGAGTATATTGTGTGATTAAATATCAGGGCTCATGAAGTCATGATTTTGAAACAGGTCAAGTGGAACATCATGCTGCTGTCCCTCTGTTATGTACTTCATTTTTGAAAAAAGAGTGCATACTTCCTTCTACTGCCCTCTGAAATATGGATGCATAATTACATAATTAGATTATCTCTGGGATTTATTAATGACTACATTAATTGCACACTATATATTCACCATTCTGAGTGAACAGACAACACAAACATAACTCAGAGCTTCATCCTCCTACATTTTAGTTTTCCTATTGATTTTCCCACCTGCTATATGTTACTGATACATGCTGCCTGCTCAAACATTTCTCGTAACACTACCACTATACAAGATAGCTTGGACACACACCACATACAAACGCACATAGGCAGGGTAATATATCTAATCCCTTACTTAATCCTAACTCTAACCCTGACCCACAAATACTAGCACTATCATATCTAAAATCTATCTCTTTACTTAGCCCTAACTGTAACCCTAAACCATAAACACACACAGACACATACACACACACATACATAAATACATACACACACACACACACAGACACACACACACACACACACACACACACACACACACACACACACACACACACACACACACCCACACACATTCTCTCAGCCCTAATACCAACCAACTCAGATGTGTCAGCAAAATGACCTTCTGACAAAAGTGAACTGTCAGTAATCTGATTTGATCTGTCTGTAAAATAATAAAGCAGTTCATGCTGTCGACAATATGATTTGCCTGTGTGAAAGCATGCACATGTACTTTTTTAAAGCACCTTTACCATATTTTTTAACATTGCTGAAAAGATAACTTCAGTATCCTTTTTGTAATTATGCTAAGATTCAAGTTGTTGAATGACCTTGGATTTAATACATATAGAGTTGTACAGATGTGGGATGGTGCAAGGGTGCTATACACACACACACACACACACACATATACAATATATATATTATATTATTTAGTAAATTCATTATACATGCGTTATATTTTTTATATGCATGTGGCGCTCTTGAGGTGAGCAGCTGGTGTTGAAGCTGTCGCTTTAACGTACATAGTATTCTTGTTAACGAGCCTACAAGAAAGTCATGTGGGTTCGTATCAGATCAAGGATTGGATGAATGTCCGTTTTTAACATATTTAAACTGTTTTTAAATGAATGATACTTGTTTGTCTGAAGAAGCAGGTGAAATAAATTTAGTTCTTATTCATCTACACTTGTTACTTTTAATTACTGTATATTGAATACGGAATTGTTTTGCAAATAGTTGGAACTTTGAAGTTGTGGAGTGGATTATTATTTCCACGGGTCTTTTGGGCCTGTATTTGGATGATATACCACATCTTGATTGATAGATCTAGCTTGTTTGAGGAAGATGGCGATGCAACGTTGAGACTGTTTGGTGAGTGGAAGAGCTCCTTGTGGTCGTAGCACTGTTTGTGTTAGTGCTGAATTACTTGTTTTAGAGCTTTGTTACTATCACAGTTCCGTGTTTGGTGCCACAGTTCCGTGCATGGTACCTTAGTACTCTTTTGACTTTCGTACAAGAATACTGGTTGTTTTCGTTCCTTCTTCAGCTCCAGGTTTTGCATATTTTTGGTTTCTACAATATATATATATATATATATAAAATATGTATATATATATATATATATATATATATATATATATATATATATATATGGGTGTACTTTTGAAGAACGAAAGTTCACTACTTCGAACTTCAAAAGTACACCCACACTAACGCGAAAGTGCACTTTCACGAAGGTGCAGTTTTGCGAACCCGCTAGGCCGATCGGGCTAGCAGTCACGGACCTTAGGTTTAGGGCACAGGTCATGGTAAGGGGATAACCCTACTAGCTATCCCCTTACCCTAATCCTTGCCCTAACCCTAAGGTTTGTGACTACCGCACGACAGTGGAAGACATTCCAAATCATGCAAAAATAGTCCATCATGTATTTGTGCCAGGATTACAGCATTTGTGTCTCATTATTAGACTTGAATGCACTGATCCTAGTTAGTGCAGTTTCCTCTGTTATCAAAACTACCATGTAGTAAATGGTGTAACTCTTTACTGGTGGTAATTGGCCGCATCTTGTTTGTACAATGACATTGTACCCAAACATGTCAGTGTTAATAAGCCACATTATTCCATTTCATCACAAGTCGGTGCACCTTTCCCCTAGCAGCACCATCTAAGCATAGTATAATGTGGCAAAAGAATGCACAATTGCCTCATGTCTGCTCAAGTGACATTTGAGACCTGGGTGAACTTACTTTAACATGCAAATGAAATACCTGCTTCAAAACTGAAAGATGGTCTTCAGCTATTGTTTTATGTGTGTTGGGAGGGATGTACAAGTTGCAATTCATTTTCTTGGTCTGGACATGATTTCTTCACACTAGGGGCAAACCTCTCAATTGTCCCTATTTTAGAGTAAACTTCCCATTTTCAGGCCTGATTTAGGATGGCCCTATTTTTGGAGGTATGCCTCTGTTTCTAGGCTTGATTTACCCGTTCACACAAATTTGTTAATCCTCCTCATCGTACGTTTTTTTTTTTTAAGCTGTCTAGTAAACAGAAAACCACACTACCTGACCAACATATTAGTGGCAACAACAATTTAAAGAAAGAGGACAGGCATATTGCAACTCCCATTGTAAGGAAGAATAAATGACCTTCTGTGTTAGTATTTTGTAAGATGGTACATTAAAATCAATTGACTTTAGACTGTCTCTTTGATAATGTGCTTATATTTTTCCATCATTTTTGTTACACTTTTTAAATGTGTTTCTGAGTAATATCCCATATTGCTACTGAAAGCTATTGTTCAAATTTTATGCTAATAACATTTCCAATTTGTAACTGGATATTCCTATTTTTCAAAGGTCTTTGTTCCTATTTTTGGTCTTTGCAGATTGAGAGGTATGGCTGGGAGTAGCTGATGTGGAAATTACTGTTGCTGTCTACTCCATTTAGAAATGGTCACCTGACTTGTATATTTGCTTTCCCTGTCTTCAAAGAATGAGGCAGTCACGTCTTTAGTGAGTGCTCACTACTCTCACCATGTGGGGAGCTGACCACTGTAGTGAGTTCACACTTTGCTTACTGAATGGGAGGGTGGCCAATATTGTTGCTGCTTTCCTAACCAAATGGACAGATAGCCACTCACTTACACAGACCACTCACACACACACACACACACACACACACACACACACACACACACACACACAGTAATGTGCAAAGAAACAGACACACATGCTCAGTCATGTGTTGGTATTTTATACTATAAGGCCATCTGCTCAGAACTTCAAATCCTTGAAGAAGAGACAACTGCACTGCCTTAAAAAACACAGTTGCAGTTTAATATTAATAGCTCATAAAATGAATCTGCATTTAAGATCTCATTCTTAGGTTTATAAATTCATAGGTGCATATTAGGTAGTCAGTCTATAGACTGTTAAATACCCAGCAAATGAATCATTGTCAAAGTGCCCTCCAGCCTCAAGGATGGCAACACAAGATAGGCTGTGGCAGAATTTGAAGTTGTGCATCCAATTATGTAGGTTTACCTTGAAGGCAAAAGGGTGTTACTCTCTTTAATTGTAGAGAAAGTTTGTTTCACTGGTGAGTTTGTCACATCAATATGTCTAATTTATGTGTCATTGAAGGCTGACTCCCTTGAAATTGTATTTGAGGAACCATTTGATGTTCATCATATTGATCACTGATGCTGTGGCCTTAGTTATTTGGGTTACATCTTGTAAGGGGTATAACAAATGGCCAGCTTCCAAAGCTTCAAGGCTGCTTCCACAAATCCAAACTGTCAATAGCTTAAGCTGAGCTGACTGAAGGACAAGTTTGGGTGCTAAGCACTACAGAGCTTTACTGCCACCAAAGAGTACCATCCTGCAAGACCTTTGAGGAACAATGGTCATCTTGTGCTTTCCTTTGCTGGGTAGATAAGTTCTCTTTGGGGAAAAAAACTTCCATTTTCTTAATTTTATTGATGTTTTCCTACTTTACTGTTCATGAAACTTACCTTAAAGCTAGGAGTGTTGTGATTTAACAGACTATTTTGACACTGTAATCTACTTTTAAATGGAGAGATTATTGTTTTCTATCAGTTTAAAAGTGGTATAAATAACTAAAAACATTTTTTCTATGGAACAATGTATTTAACTTTTGCAAGACTGTCATAGTGTTCTAAAGTCCTCTTTACTGTGTCTTTCTATCAAAAAGTAACTTTTGTGGACTGGTGGTATTTACCAGCAATTGCTGCTTGACCTCCCTGGAAAAGATGCACCATGTTCGGCTTGACCATGGAACAGACTACCTGTTCCCCAGTTGGTCCTTCTTCCAGCTACAAAAAAAATAAATAAATAAAAAAATAAGCAAGCAGTCTTTGCCACCACTACAGGCTAGCAATTAGCCTCAGCTGCAGGTGGGTGACTCTGTTGTGGCCATTTATTGTACCTCAGACCACTCATCTTTTACCTTGGATCTCTCTCTCTCTGGTGTAGCACCTACAGCCATTGGGGACCTTGGGTTAACCACATCCCCTGTGGCTGTTGAGGGCCCCTCAGTGTGCAAGGCAGAGCCACTCTTGTGAGTCCTGGGAGAGGGAACAGAGAAGTTTCCCCTGTTGTGTCAAAATGCTGTGCCCATGCTTGTGTGAGCTGCTGCAGCCATTAGTGGCACTGTCTGTCCCATTTTTCCTGTCAAAAAAGAAACCGAAAAAGCATGTATATACTACTGCTCAGTTTTCTTTGGATAGGTATAGTTTACTGGGCCTGACTCAAGGTTTAATTCAGGTTATTGATCCTTCTTGTAAAGTAGTTTCTAGTAGAAGAAAGAGGTATTCTTCTTTTCATGAAGAGATTCAAGATTCTGTATCTGAACAGAAAGATGTAGGGATGGATAAAGTTTTTTTTTACTCAAATTTATGATTCAAACAGAGCAAAGCTCAGTTTGTTTCTCCCTGTGGGGGTTTCTCTTTCTTTGAGGCTATTGTTAGAATGTGCCAGTGTTTTCAGGGGGGAGAATAGTGAGGTTTCACAGTCCCTCAGAAAATGCTGTCACAGAAGTATTTTCTAGAACCTACACCCATTCTTCCTGTTCTGTCTGCTTTGGAGTGCATGTGTGTGTGTGTGTGTGTGTGTGTGTGTGTGTGTGTGTGTGTGTGTGTGTGTGTGTGTGTGTGTGTGTGTGTGTGTGTGTGTGTGTGTGTGTGTGTGCGTGTGTGTGTTACTGCCTGCCATTTTCCTGACACTTAGCCAGCTGCCACTAAAAGGACAGATAAGATGTATAAAGTTACTCAGTATTATAAGTTTTAATACACTATTCCCAAATCTGAACAGTAGCTATAGCTTTACTTGATCCCAGTGCTGCTATCCACTTAAGTAATTCCAATCCTACTCTTTTCTGAGAATGAGAAAAATATTGATAGGTATGGGAAAAAAGCATATACTTTTACAACTCTGTTTTTCAGAATTCTGAATTGTCAGGCTCATATGTTCTGACAAATTGTGAAAGTATGAGGAAAGTTTTATCTGCAGTTTCTTCTTGTGAGTAAAATCTGCCTTAAATGACATACTTTCTTCTATTGTCCACATTCTGAACCCCCTCAAAACTAAGGACAGTCCAATAAGTATGAATGACCGAGAGACCTTGTGAATCCCTCATACTCTGGCCCCTTTTTCTTCCAGAAAGTCTGAATCTGTATTTTTCTCATTTCAAAAGAAAGTTTCAGAGAAATGGGTTCTGAAAATCATTCATCAAGGTTTCAGATGACAGCGGGAGGAAATTCCTCCTTTCCAGGGGCAGCAGTCCTCTTTTACCAAATCAGACTCACTTGTTTCCAATGGTTCTTCATCACATGCTGTCCCAGGGAGTGATAGAACCAGTTCCTCCTTCCCAGTTGAATGTTCATAGTCCCAAAGAAAGAAAGTAAATTCTTGGAGACCAGTTCTGGACAAACTCAAAATTATACGCCATGAACTAAGAACCAGTAAATCGACAAAACTCAAAATTATGTAACTTTACAACCTGTTACATCTTCATCCTCTTTTATTTTTCCTGGCAACACTAGATTTAAAAGATACTTATCCTCACATTCCTGTTCATCCAGACTTCGGATGTTTCTTTGGGTTTTATGTGTCTGGATCACATTATCAGTTTTCTGTGTTACCCTTTTGACTATCCACTGCATGAAGAGTGCTAACAAAGTGTATAGCTCCAGTTTTCGCTCATTACAGGCTACATGGTATCCACATATTTCCATATTTAAATGACTTGCTTACCTTTGCAGAATCTTTTTCAAAGAATCAGTGATCTCTCTGTCTTGGGTGAGAGATCTCTTACACAAGCTGGGATTCTAATAGAACATTCAAAAGTCCTTCTTAACAACTTCACATAGGATTGTTTTCCTGGGATGTTAACTCAGTTCAAAGAGTTTTTCTTTCTCAGGAAAAGACTAGCTTTCTAACTAGACCTACTTCTAAGGTTTTCCACTCAGACTTCAGTCTCTGCGAGGGAATGCCTCAGGATCTTGGGTATTATGGCAGCTATGATTCTTGTGATAACCCCGGCAAGAGTCCACACAAGAAAGATGCAGTCGTATCTGAAATCTCTTTCTCCCCTGCATCAACACCCTTTATTGTTCAATTCCCAGTGCTGAGGTTTGTCAGAAGAGAAAACTTTTGATGGAGATTGTGGATATTCTTAAATACAGGTCTCCCTTGCTCCCTCCATGTTCCAAAGCAGTCAGTCACCAGAGCTGCTTTGGACTTTGACTGGGGAGCAGTTTCAGGAGGGATAAAAGTGCAGGGGGCTATGGGACACCAAGGAAAGATTTAGGCTCATAAATGTGAAGGAGATGCTTCCTCTGATCATGGTAGTCAACTCTCTGAACCATCTGTGGTCCCTGTGATTGCTTAATGTGGCTTCAGGCAATACAACAGTCACTAGTACATCAGCAAGCAAGGGGAAACCAGGTCATACCCCCTTTGCCGACTAGCCATGTTAGCTTGGTATACAACCTCACAGCACAGTCCCACTCTATAGGTATGCTATAGTTCATCAGAGCAAAACTGTGTGCCAAACAAGCTGAGCAGGACCAAGGCAGACCCTCATGAATGGAAACTAGATTGGAGGTCTTCCAAGATTTGATCCATCTTTGGGGAGTTCCTTAAGTAGACTTATTTGCCTCCTCTCTGCAAAATCAACTGGTGAGATTCTGTTGCAGGAGTCCATGCAAGAAGGCCTGGAAGACAGATACAATTTCTTTTCTTTGGATAGTAATGTTCCTCTATGCTTCTCTACCCTTTCCACTAATATCCAGGGTACTTTTGAAGATTGAGAAGGAATCCTCCAAGATCATTGTGTTGAGACTCTTTTGGCCCAGGCAGCCATGTTTGTCCCTTCTTTTGAAATGACCAGGAGCAATTACTAAAAGCTTCCTTATCGACTTGGATCTACTCCCACAAGAACAGAGGTGTTTGATACACCCCAACATCAATCAACTTTAATTGACTGCCTGGATGATATAGTCTTAATTCCTGTTAGGCACCAGTTTACTGAGGATGTACAGCAGGTATTATTGGAGGCAAGAATGCTTGCTACTAGAAAATCATATATTTGCAAATGAAAAATATTTCTAGTTGGTGCCGGCAAAATAACCATTACCATTTAGGGCTATTTGTTTTCTGGTTCTACAATATTTGTATGAGTTATTATCCTATGGCCTTTGTTATTTGTCTGTCAACCTTCATTTGTTAGCCATTTCAGAATGTCTGCCCACAGATCCTTCTCTTTCAATGCAGTCTCATGTCAAAATATTCTTGAAAGGGGTTTTGCATAAGTGGCCTCCAAGATAATTGGTGACTCCTCTTTGGCATCTTAATTTTGTGTTAGAGAAGTTAGCATTTCCTCCCTCTGAACCATCTTTTCTGAATGACTTGAGGTTCTTAACAGGGAAAACTGTTTTACTGATGACTCTAGCTTCTGCAAGAAGATATATGAGATGCAAGCTCTCATGATGGGTCAACCCTATCTCACTTTCCATAGACAAGATTTCTTTGAGAACTTATCCTTCTTTTTTTCCAAAAGTGCTATCCAAGTTTACTGTAATCCAGACTATATATCTCTCCATGTTTTTCTTAAACGTAAAAATGAGGGACAAAGAATATTCCATACCTTGTAGGTCTACAGACAACTCATGCACTATCTTGACCAAAGTAAGTCTTTCAGATCTTTGGATCACTCGTGCATTTCTTATGAAGGTATGAAGAAGAGACAGCCTGTGTCTAAACCAACTATTTCCAAATGGTTGTCTAAGGCCATTAACTTTTGTTATACTTGCCATAACAAAACTATTCCATGTAGGGTCAAGGCCCACTCTACCAAGGCCTTGGCTTCATCTATGGCTTTTTGGAAAGGGCGGGATTCTAGAAATATTCTAGAAGCTGCTACTTGATTCCTTCTCTAGGTCCATATCAAGCTTTGCTAAGACCAGTTTCCATGTCCTCTTGGACTCTTCTCTTTCGACCTCCAAAATGTAGTTAGCTATGGTAATCTACCCATATAGCTAAGGCTACTGCAGCAGTGAGCATTATGATGGATACAGTAGAGTTGTGTAAGTAAAATTTACCATAGCAGTAGATGTTTGAATGATCACTGCTGTAGTAGCTGCTGCCTCTCTCCAATCCCTTGTTTTTGGTGTGCTTTTTATGACAGTGTGAGGACATTTATGTTTTGCTCTTCCTAGCATTGTCCTTTTGGGGATCAGCCTCTCTCTGTCTGCTGCCAGGAAAGCTGTGTAGGCTTCATACCCAGACTTGTATTTTAGTCAGCTCAGCATGAGCTGCCTGACAGTTGTGGTGCATGGAAGATACCCTGAAGATTTGAAAGCTGTCCCGCTAGCATATCCATCTCAGGATATAACCTATATTGTTAAGGCTACTGCAGCAGTGATCATTAAAATATCTACTGTTATGGTAAGATTACCTTACGTAACTGTATTCTCTTCAAAGGAACAGGAGGACAGAGTATCAGATCATTCATGGCTCAAAAGGCTAGACATTTATCCGTACAGAGAAATCTAAAAGAGACATAGTATATGGAGAGAGATGCCACTTTGTCAGATAACTGAGGCTCTTGAGAACAAAGATCTTTTTAGATAGGAATCACTGAGGTTTTTCAACTGAGTGATATATTTAGACCAATACTTGCCAAAAGAGGCATTGTATTCAATGATAAGGTATGAGTAAAGGGAAATTAAGCCTTCACTGAATCTAGAGAAGATGTCTCTTCTCTGGAAATTAGATGGGTCAGATAGAAGGCTTTGTGAACTACTGTGGACACATATAGTCAGAAAATAAGAACTTTCCAACAGGAGTGCCTAGATTGCTTATAAGAGTGTCCGAATGGAGAGTGTACTGCATATATGGCATGATGTGTAAATGTTCTGTTTACCAAAATGAAGTATAGTATATGTTTTTGCTTTTAATTTGTCACTTTTGTTCTTGTACCAATTGCTAACAATCTAGTTCACTCATCACTCCCTCAGATGTATCTTGATGAACAAACCATAAAGCAAACCAAGATCACCTGTGGTATGGGTAGAACCATGTGCCAAACATCATTTGTTTTGTTTTTGTTTGCTTTTGTCTTTATTAACTTGATTCCTAATTTTGGTTCAAAGTACCTCTTTGGCACATTCTGCAATGTGTAACATTAATAATTTTGCATAATTTTCAAGTAGCAAAAATTGTTTTTCTATAACAATATGCCATACATAATGCAAACCTTAACATAGCATTCTCAGTGTAATATAAGTGAGATTCCTATACATATCCAACGTGTAAATATTTTTTCCCTTTTATAAGGTCCCATATTAAATGTGCCATAATTGGTTAACATGCTTTGCAAACTAATTTATGAAGACTGTAAAGTTCAAAGTTATATTTTAAGTGAACTAATTGTATTGAACTTCATCAACTTTCAGCATAAAATATGACAAATTTAAAGAAAGGTAAATTACTCCACCTAGAAAAAGGGCAATGTAACACTCTGCAACTGCAAATTAATTTGCAAATTGATTTTTCTGCTTCAGAAGTCGGTAGTTCCATTAAAGATTGTTTTATAAATAGCAAGATGTACAAAATGGTGATTTTTTTTTTCCTGAACAAATAACTCTTGGTGAAATCTTTTTAAACTTAGTGAGACCCCTCACCCATGACTTCTAATAACTGCATGCAATGGAACAAACAGAAAATTGCATTCTTTCCTCAGTGTAATTGAGTTATATGCCATGCCTATACATTTAGTAAAATCCAAATCCAGTATACATGTCTACATGTGCACCGAGACACATAGACACGTGTAGACATGCATTTACATTTTACCCCCAACACACATACACACAAACACATGCAAGAATATGCCTATAAGTATGCATTGAGTACACACACTTATATTTTACACACATGTACAAACACACACAAACACAAGTATGCTCACAAACATGCTTGCAGGTATGCACACACACAGACATGCGCACACACACACACACACACACACACACACACACACACACACACACACACACACACACACACACACACACACACACACACACATATCCAAACTAATACTTTTATAAATTTGTAAATCTGAAAAGTATATTGCTAAGGATCACATATACAAATTGCAGAGACACTTTCTAATGTAATAAAGCAGTCAAACCTACTTTTCATCAAAAATATATTTCTTCAACCCATTAAAACAATTAAAAATGTGAAATAATTTGCCTTCCTGTCAGTTAAACCAATACAAAACATTACCATTTTAGAGACATAATTTGTCTGAATAGTGGTACTGTTAGGGAGAGTGTATTTAATACACTATTGTGTAGGACTGTGTTAAGGAGATAGCTACATTTGGGTTAGGGTTACCACACGTGAGTAAGGGTGGGCAAGATTGTATCTGGTTGGGTAAACTATTATCTATGATAACTGAATGTTCGGTATGCTTAATGTAGTAATGGTTGATTGCAAGCTGGCCTAAGTGTTCGAGATGTTTTGAGTAAGTATTTCAGATCTTGGTGCCTGGTGCTGCATGCTGTACTGAGGTTATAGGAATTGTGCTGTTTCTGTAGTTGGGAAAATGTATGCCTTATAGGTCATTTAAGGATGTTACATGTATAAAGAAAAAAACGCCAATTTGTCCTTATATATTGAATTGCCCTTGTGGGCCATTTTAAGCCTAGCAAATAACCCCAAGTGAGAATCAAACCCTGCACTTTGTGCCTGTAAGATTGTATGAACTCCAACTTTCTCCTTCCAAAAAAAAAAAAAACATACTGGTTCATTGGCTACGCCAATTTGTCCTTATATATTGAATTGCCCTTGTCCTTGTGCAACCCATACCATAGTTGAAAAGAGTCTGTTGATTAGTCCAGCTACCCAAACACAAACAATAAATAGGTTCATAGGTTCATAGATTAGTACTAGGCTAACTGCCCTTGTGGGTGGGAGGTTGGCATAATGGTTAGGGTATTTACCTTACAGGCATAAACAGATACAACCAGAATTATAGTGGTCTACATACAGAGAGACACAAAGTTATAAAATACAAGGATATGTAAGCAATAATTTAAACAATGTGAGATAAAGACATCCCATAGTAGCAGGAGCAACAGGACTAATGAAAAAGAATTTTCAAGCATAGTTAAAGTTAAATATGCTATGTACGAAGTGCAGGAGGAGGCAATCCTGGGTACATTGTAAGTACTGATAACACTACTCTTGGAAGACATCACAGATGAAAATAATACTACCTTCCTCAATTCTACTAGTACCCTGATTCAAGAATAAGGGCCATTTCTGTCATGGTATTAGAAACCCAAAATATTTTGAGAAATTAAAAAAGGAGAGATTCCATATTACTAGTCAGGGTACACTGGAGGAAATCCTTTATGTCAGACTGGCCAGGGTACAGATAGATTTCATTATAAATGAGTCATCTAGTATCTGGACAAAATCCTTATGAAAGACTAGTGTATGTGCTGGAGATGAGCTATTTATGATTAGAAAGGATACACAAAGTCAGGTTCTTTGTGACTGGCAGGTATATACTGGGGTTAGACTCTCCACAGCTGACTGAAGCACACTGAGTAAGAATTCCTATTTGCTTTAGATGGACTACTTATGGCTGGCAAGGGAAAGAAATACATTAATTGATATCATGTTATTTGTTGGGTATTCCTCATACGTATAGTCCTATTCCTCCTATGTATAGCCCAGTATTATTTATGATTCCATTTATTCATAAACCAGGTTAGTGGACTAGTCTTAAGGCTCTTTTTCTATAGCCTGATTCACAGATTGACAATAGTATAACAATTAATCAGTATAATACAGCATCCTAGCTACAGTAACAGTATTGCATATGCCTCTGTATAAGTGAATTGAACATTGTCAACCAAAAATTTTAATTTTATTATGCAGTAGTTGTTAATCAGTAGAAGTTGTGGAAACAAATCTAATAGCCATTGTTCCACTTCTGTAATAGAATTCCAGGCTAGAGCTCGAACAGAGTATTGAGTAAATGGCGGATGGTGACAGCGAGGAAACATGACCTGTGCCCACTTAAATCTGTTTGTGTGTTAATATTAAGTAGTAAGATTTCAGAGGGAGTAAACAAAGAAAAATAACTGGAGTCATAGCACAAATGTACCATCAGATGGACAGTGTTAACATATTTATAGCGAGGAGGGAAATGACAGGTTACAGGAGAGGGTACAACTGTCTAATTATATTCTGTTCTGTGGTGGCTTGTGACATGAGATTAAAAGAGAGTAAAAGCCTTTTATGGATTTTATTGGCAAAGGAAAATGCAATAACTTTGACTTAAATGTAATTCATATACTCACCAAATAGTGTCTACAAGCTTATAAACTTCTGAAATATTTAAAATCATCATCAACTCTAGCATGAACAGCTGTTGAATATTTTTAGACATTTAGTATCTAAATACAAGAAAGTAAGTACACAGGTAATTTGTCTGCATTTCTGTGCTTTAAAATTTAGTGACATAGTTTTCAAATAATTATAGTTTTGCTTGACTTTCTTATGCATCATTTAATTTAGCTGTACCTTCATTTCATAGGTTCATAGGTTCATGTACTAGGTTAATGGCCCTGGAGCCTTTACAAGCCTAGCCCATAGAAGTGCCCTGACATCGTGCCACCCAACTTTATTTCCCAGTGCCTCTATCAAGTAGAGCCACTGGAGTGATCCCTGGTGTGAACTTTCTATTACCCATCCACTCATCAAGATTTCTCTTGAAGAGGGACAGCGAGATGCTCTGCTTGACATGTATGGGAAGTCTATTCCAGAGCATGGGCAGTCTCTGGGTGAGGATCCTGCACCTCCAGTATGATGTTCTGTTGATTGTGGTAATGAGGTTGAGGTCTCTGGAGCATGTAGTGTAGAGGCATTGGGGTTTCTTTAGATGTAGCATTTCTGACAGAGATAGGTCAGACATTTGTAAGTCAAGAAAAGATTGCCACTAAGTAGGCGATATGAGATAGAGAATAGCTGGAGTCTTTTGAGTCTGTCCTTGTAAGACATGTGTTTAATGTCTAGGATCCTCTTCATGAGGTACTTCTGTGGCCTCTCCAGCTGTTGCAGTTGTCTAGTGAGGTACATGCCAAATGGGGCATTATACTCGATGATTGGTCTAATGAAGAGTAGGGAGAGATGGTGACCTCTTTCTTCCTGGATTTAAAACCCGTGGTAATGAGATGTGCCACATAGAAGGACTTTCTGACCACAGTAGCAATGTGGTGGTCGAAGAAGAGGTTGCTGTCAACCTGTGTCCCCAGATCTCTTATAACACCTTCTGTGTTCAGTGGACTCCTATCGATGTTGTAGTTAGTGGGAACTGAGTTTTTACCAAAAGGGATGACAAAGCATTTTTGGCATTAAGCTTAAGGCCATGGTTTTGATACCAGTTATTGGTTGCACTGAGGCCTTTCTGTAGGATGTCTGCATTATTTGGTGAATTAATAATGGCTCCCAGCTTGTAGTTATCTGCAAACTTGGTCAGCCAGAGTCCCTCCGTGTTGGCCTGGACTTCTGAGAAGTAGATGCCAAACAGAAGAGGACCCAGGACTTGATCCCTGTGGGACTCCATTCATGACTAGTCGGCAGTCTGACTTGGAGTCCGCTACTTTGCAATTCCATTATATAGGCAAAAATGAACATAGATGTGAATGGATCTGTCTGTGCAATACATGACATACTTCTGAACCAGGGTGTTGCATAACTAGTTTACATAATAAATTTTGCTAAGGGTATAGTAACACTTGGACTATCAGAATCATGAGATCAGTGTATAATTGAAGTGACATATCATGCACTTTAGGAAAGTCTTTATTTATTTAGTTACTTGTTTGCTAACTTATGCACTTGTTAACCAGGTAGGTAAACTGGTCAGAAGACCATTTTCAGGTATGACCTAAACCATAAGGCAAAGGACATTCACAGTAATGACAGTAAAATATGTGTATTACAAAACTGAAACATATACAAAACAAGCTGAATAATGTCATCATAAATGAGTGCAAAAGAAAACATAGATAACAGAGCACTGTTTACAGTACTGTCAGCTGTAATGACAACATGTGTGAGTGCAAAGGAAAAGAAAATAAGGTAAGGGGTCTACCTTGTGCCTTTGAAGGGACTTTTGATGAATTTCATTCCTGTCTCTTGCATTCATAACAAACAGAAAAGAGGAGAGGTTATCGACAGGGACAGTCCCCAGGACATCTCCCATTTGAAGTTGCTTTTTCCAGGCATCTTTTACTTTTGGAATACTTATCTGTAGGGATGCATGATACTCTGATTCTTTATGGAAATTATTGAACCATCCCTCTTCTTAGTTCTTTTGAGTTCAGTAAACATTTTGCTTAAATCTGCATGCTCACATAACATTTTTGCTTACTAGAATAAAACATATTTTTATTTAAAATATTAAATCCTGTAGGGTCTCATTTCCAAAGCCTAAATGGGGTTAAATAAATTGCCATATGCTTAACCATTTAATAGTAAAGTAGTCCATTAACATTCTTCCCATTTAGTTCTTAAAGTGGTGGTTGCATTTCTTTGAAAGCCAATTAGACAGTCATAGAAATGCAGTCCAAGTAATTTCTACATTACTAGCAAAGAACCCAGATTCCACATAACAAGGCAATTACAGACCCATAAGTTTGACCAGCCTGATATGCAAAGCCATTGAAAGACTTATCATAGAACTAATCAGTCAAGACATATGGAACCTTCAAACAGTGAACCCATCTAAGTTTGAATTAGTCAAGGGCAGGTCATGCTCACTCATCCTGGTGGCAACCCCCCCACACCCCCCTACTTAAATATTCTAACTCCAAGGTTGCACTACATACACAGAAACATGAAACACCACCACACACCTATATTCCCCTCGCGCACACATACATCACAGTTACAACACATACTTACACACTTAACCCTAACCAATACATTTAAACATAGATACTTACCTGACCTTCCACCATACAACAACACCAGAAGTGCGAATGTCAAACTCCCGATGATCAGGATTTTGAAATTCGTGCTTCTGGTCTTTCGGTAATTAGGAGTTTTGGCTATATAGTCTCGAAAGTTGGAAATTCGGTATTTCAAACTTTCGCAATTATGTAGTGATCCCATATACACAACACATACATACATAAATATATATATATATATATATATATATATATATGTAGATGTATATGTATATATATATAGATGTATATATATATATATATATATATGTATAGTTTTTCTTTTTTACAGTTTACTTTTATTGTTATGCTCTCCCCACCTCCTACCACACACACACACATACATACATAGACACTCCAGTCTTCTTGATTGGGCACAGCCATGTTGTTAGTTTTTAAGACTAACATACTTAAAATATGCATGATTTGATGTTGTCCTTTTCATTCTTCCTCACTGTTGGGTCTTCAGATCTGACACTGGCTCTAAGTCGGCTGTGTCATCAAGACTTTAGGATCTGAGTCTCGAGCTCTTCCTGGTTCCTGCTCCCATCATGCATCATACCTACTCTAACCCGTCAGATCTTGTTTGCCGCTGTCATGCCAAGACTTGATCCAAAGTCTCAAATTTCAGCTCAGATAGGTGATACTTTAAAAGCATATTTTTCTTTCAAATCCTTTCCTTGAGTGGTTAAACTTATAAACTCTTTCGCAATTTTTTGAACCTTTCCTATCTATCTTTGAATAGAAAATTTATATAGCCGTGTCCTTCCCTCCTTTTAGTATTCGACGGTCATTAGGGATTGCTACCTCCCTTTTCTTTCACCTTTCTTCTAGCGTGTTTGTTCTTCTTTTATTCCAATACTTTTAATAGTATAGAGTTTATTGTGTTTTTGTTTTTTACTGCTACCTTCAGTAGTATAACCTTATTTTTCCTTTGTGTATAAAGTTGTTTAATTTGGTTAAATTTGTTAAAATTCTTAATGATATCTGTCAAATAAATAGGCTTCAAGGGATGCACCTCTTGTGTGCACAAAATTCCGAATTCGGATGCCCACAAGAAGTGCATCTATTGCTTAGGAGCAAGTCATTTAGAAGCAGACTGCCAGATCTGTGTGGCCTTTAACCCAAGGGCCCTCTCATATAGAAACCAGCTGATACTTAAGGGACTATTGCCTTCATGTGGGACTCAAATCCCCACAAAACCTACTAGATACAAAAAACTGAAGCAACGAGCCCTCTTAGTCTCCGTGGGGGCATCATCAGAGACCAAAGAAAAAAGACTCAGACTGTCAGAAACAACACCTTAGGATATGACTCAAGAAAGACATTTTCAGCATCTGAAAACTACTTCAGATCCAAAAAAATCTAGGCCTTCACAAGAACCAAAAGCCTCATCCGATCCGAGAAGAACAAAACCAGTTTCAGAGCCGAATAACTCGGATCCAACAGAACTGTGCACATATCTGGTTCCTCCACTCCAAGCAGGACAACTTTGGATCCTAAGGCTTTGGATCCGGAGGTTTGGAGCCATACTCTGGATCTACACTCTAAACCAGTATTTCCAGTTCTTCTGGTTCCTCCAGCTCAGATTCTGAGAACTCCCTCTAAGACTCCCTTCCATGGACTCTTCCTGCATGTCTTCTTGGAGGTTTTACTGATGCTGATATGGACAGGATGATGTGGAGGTTTCTCAAGGCTCAGATACAGGAGGGGTTTTTGCTTCCTCCATCCCATCTTGGATCCATGAGTGCTCTGTCACCTGCTTACAATTTCCTTTTCTGATCCGACCCATGGTTTCAGAAACCCAGAATATAGGAATCCCGAGAGAGTTGATGTTGGAACCGAGGAAGCTCCCTTTCTCAACTCCTACTTTGTACCTGGTCAGCTCTGTTCTACATTTGTCTTATCAGAGCAGATCTCAGATCAGAGATATCGGTGCAGGCTCCAGGGGGTTGACTTTGGCTCTGACCTTGTCAGATCCATCCCTCCACCTTGGGGCCTTGGCTCTTGACAGTTCAGGTCCTATTTTGTCTGGAGGTCTCAGATCTGGTGTGGGCTCTGCCCTCTTTCCTCTGGCAGCTTCAGCTTTGGGCCCTTTGGCTTTCCAGGTCCCAGAAATGGCTTTCTCTGGAATCAGAGAAATGTCTCCTCAGTTCCACAATCCTCCCCATCCTTTGTCTGGTCTGAGCAATGAGCCAGTACATCCTGCCATTGGTCAGCCTTCCCCATTAGGCCTGCAGAATGTTTCCCAGCAAGGGGTCCCTCTTTCTTCTGATACCTCCCCTGAACATCCCACAGAGGAGGTCCCTCATAATAAAAAGTGCAAGAGGAGGCATTTAGACTCCCCTTTGGAGTCTTTGACTGAGGACATCAATTTCAATGAAGGAGAAGGATTCCATGGATCACCACCTGAGGACATCTCCTTTGGAGACAGCCTTGAACTCATGAGGCAAAAATTTGGCTGGTCTTCCCAAAATCCTACTTCCAATGAGTTTGTGTTTCTGTAGGCTTTTGGGGGTGCCCAGTCTACGTCCTGGGTGACCCGCCCCAGTGAACAAACTCATTGATTTAGTTTCCTGCCATGCTTGGAAGGAGCTGGACACAGTTTAGGCAATCCCAAAATGTCTGAATAAATTCCTTAGTCCACCCGCAGACCACGTACATTGGGGTAAAGCTGTCCCAGTTGATGTCATTATTGTGTTAGCAGCCACAAAAAAGGAACTGGCTGAATAAAGCTCCTTTTCTCATCCCCCAAACAAGGAGTCTCGGGTGCTGGACAGACATGGAAACCGTATTTATGCCTCAGCCACCTTTGCATCGACAGCATTGAACTACTTGGTGCATTTTACATGTTTGCAGAGAGATTGGGTCAAAGAATTAAACACCTCTTTCAAATAGATATTTTCATAGGATGACCTTTAAAAAGGGTTCTCCCCAATTGTTGAGTCTTTCCCTCCTTGCAAATTCCTTGATGAGGCTGTTTTCACACTCACTGGAAGGCTCCTTGCGAGCAGCTGGTGCAGGCATAGCGATAAGGAGACATGCCCAGATGAGACTTTGTGATTTTGCTGAACCATTCAAGGCATCTTTCATTACTGCCTCCTTTGATGGTTCCTCTTTGTTTGGACCATGTGTTAAGGAAACACTTGACTGCTGTGAGAATGATAGAAAGACATTGTCTGCTGTGGGGATCAAGTTTTCTCCCCACCAGAGAATCTTCTTGAAGAATCAAAGAGGTGGGAAGAAGACTCAACTGAGAAAGTCTCAAGGACCTTTCCTGGACCCATGCTGGGATACTTCCTCCAGAGTCAGAGGAGGAGGTTTCAGTGATAGACGCCACCCTAGAGGCAGGGGGTTCCACAGAATTAGGGTTTTAGGGAACCCTTTCCTGATAAGCACTATCAGTGCTCCTGAAGTGCTGCCTGACTATCCATCTCTGGAGGCAGTCAGGGGACTTTTATCACTACCTGTAGATGTCTGACCAAAGATCAGAGAAAATGCCTGGGTGCTAAAACTAATATCCAGATCTTTCTACATTCCCTTTTTTCCTTCACCTCCAAGTCCCAGGAGGATACTGCTTGATGTAACACCCAGTCAGAGGGAGTTTGCCATTCAGGAAGTTCATAAACCTCTAGAATAAATAGTCATCCAAGAGGTCCTGACTGAACAAATAGGATCTAGAACTTATCAATGCTTCTTTTTGGTACCAAAGAGAACAGGAGACCTAAGATCAATACTAGATCTCAGCAATCTAAATCTATATGTTAAGAAGCTGAAGTTCCAAATGGTTATGGTTTAGTCCATTCTGCTTCTTCTACACAAGGATGATTGGATGTGCTCCATAGATCTCTGGGATGCACATTATATCAAAATGAACAAACACTCCAGAAGGCACCTGCACTTTCAGCTAAGGGACAATTATTACCAATTCAAAGCACTGCCCTTTGGACTCACCATAGCCCCCCTTGGTGTTTACCAAATGTATGATGCTCATCGAGGCCTACCTGAGGCTAAAAGGATTCCAGGTGTTTCCATACTTGGACAATTGGCTCTTTACTGCACCAACAATGCATCAACTGATTCAAACCAGGCAATACCTAGTCCAAATCTTCAATTCTCTGGGGATTTCAATAAATCTAGTGAAATCAAACCTGAGTCCTATGCAGAATCTGTAATTCATAGGAATGCAATTGAACATATCAACACAAATAGCTTTGTTACCCCTGCATCACATAAATTCTCTCAGACATCAAGTTCCAGGACTTGTTAGACCATATAGCTCCACCAGCAAAGTTAGTCCCCATGGCACTAGGATCTATGTCAGCATCCATCATCCTAATACCTTTGCATGATTTTTTATGCGAGTTCTTCAATGGACACTGGCTATTCAGTGGTTGATTCTTTACCAGTCACTCTGTTCCTATCAAACTAACGTCAGTCTGAAGAAGCTATCTCCAGTGGTTGTTGCATTGGAATGATCTACATCTAGGAAGACCATTCTGTCTCCCCCCTGCAATAGCCACAGTGACCACAGATGCTTCCTATTTGGGGTGGTGGAGGCATTATCAGGAAAGATGGTCCAAGGCACGTGGTTTCCCAGTGAAAACAAGCTGCATGTCAATGTCCTGGAGATGAGAGCAGTTCTGGGGACTATTGAAATTCATAAAGACAACATGTTAGTGGTCTGGTATATAAACAAACAAGGAGAAACCTGATCTTACCTGTTATGCAAGGGGGCCATGAGGGTTTGCGAATGGGCAATCTCTTCAAACCACTTTCTAATTGCAATGCACATTTCTGGGGACACCAATGCATTAGCAGACAGGTTTAGCAGGTCCATTCTGAGTCTGCATGAGTGGTCGCTCAATCAATCATTAGCGAACACGATTTTCAGAAATCAACGTCAGCCTTGCTCTGACCTATTTGCTTTTCCCCTAAACAACAAATGCAGCAAATACTTTGCTCTGATCCCTCCAAAGGGGGATTCTCCAAGGGATGATCTAGTTCATGATTGGCCCCTGGGCCTCCTTTATGCTTACCTCCCTCTACCCTTGATCCCAAGATTTCTACAGAAAGCCACAAGGCCGAAGAGCACAGCAATCCTCATTGCTCCTTCTGGCCTCATCAGGTATGGTTCCCCTTCCTATGGTCTCAACTCAAGTATCCCCCATGGATAGTGGATCCCAGTCAGGACTTTACTATTCACCCATCAGACTGTCATCAACTCAATCTGCACACCCTAAGACTGACTGCATGGTTTCTCAAATTCCAGTGATTGTATGAAAGTCCAGGCTAGTTTCCCTAGTACACAACATAATCTTGGCCTCTCAGAAGGCTTCCACAGAAAGGCCTATAACAGAAAGTGGAGAATATTTTCAATTTGGGCTTCAAAGGATAATATTGACTCTTTTCAACCCCAACATCAGCTATTCTACTTTTTCTGAGTACATTTATCACAAAGGAGCCAGTTTTTCTACTATAAAGTTATAACTAGCTGCTATTTCCAATTTTCAATCAGGGACTGAATCTCCTGCTATTTCTTCATCAAGATTATGCAAGACTTTCATAGCAGGAATCTTCTTATTAAGATCACCAAGAAAAGATCCTTCTCCACCTTGTGATCTTAGTATTGTATTTCAAAGTCTCACTCAAAAGCCATTTGAACCAGCTGACAGTTGTGACTTGAAATGTATTTCCTGGAAGACTATTTTAGTCATCATTTCAGCCAAAAGAGTATCCAAATTGCAAGCCCTATCAGCCAATCCCCCCTTACATCATTTTTCATAAAGACAGAGTTTCCTTAAGAACTAACCCTTCCTTTATTCCTAAAGTAACAACAGAATCTAACATTAAGCAGTCAATTCAGGTTTTTCTTTCCAAATTTTTCAAACAGAGAGGGATATATGATACATCTCCTTGATATTCATAGACAACTGCATTTCTATCTGCACAGGACAAAAAAGCACAGAAAGTGCGATCAATTTCAGCTAATCACTTTCATCAAGCAGTATCCAAGATCAGTTTGGCTAAATGGATAACTGATTGCATTTCTCCTGTTTGTTACCAAAAAGGTAGTCAATTACCTCGTCCTCCTACAGCTTACTCTACGAGATCCATGGCCACATCATCAGCTTTTTCTGCCGAGACTTAGATTGATGCGATATGTGTTGCGGCCACTTGGTCTAAGACTCATACTTTTGTCTCACATTATAAAGTGGACATTGTCTCCAGATGCAAGGCGTTCTTTGGCTCAACAGTGCTCTGGCAAATTCTTCCTTAGGGCCACCCAGGAATTACATAGTTGGAAACTCTGACCCAACAGTAAGGAAGACTGAAAAGGATAAAATCAGATATTGAAGTTATGTACTCACCATAACTTGGCATCTGTGTTGTCCATTTCCATTCTTCCTTACTTCCCTCCCAACCATCCCCCAGCCTAGTTAGCTGGAGGTTTTTTGGAACCCTTAGGTTCATTGTTTGGGTCCCAGATTCCTTGAATTGTTTTTTCTTCCTTTTAGTATGTATCCTGCTGTGTAGGGCAAGTCGACATACTCAATCTGAGGGGTTAGAGTAGGTATGATGCATGATGGGAAAGGGAGGAGCTCGAGACTCACATCCTAAAGTGTTGAAGATATGGCCGAGTCAGATCCAAAGATCCAACAGTGAGGAAGAATGAAAATGGACAACAAAGATGCCAAATTATGGTGAGTAAATAACTTCTGTTTTCCTTCAGTTGTCACTTGGCCAGGTTTGTATCCAACTTCACACTCCATTTTGGGGACATTACAGATTACAACAAGTGATAGTAGTGACATATGTAATGAGAACCATTGCATGTTAGTTGTACAAGTGTGGTTTGGTATCTCAAACAAAAGTCCATACAGTACACCATGAAAAGTGCAAATGAGGTAGTACATAAAAGATAGCAGACAATTTCTGGCCATCTTAGCATCTGACAAAACCACATATCGTATGAATAATATTGCCCTTTTTCCCATATAGTATTTTGCATAGTCCTAGCATGCATTCATATTTTGGTGAATTTAGTCACACTATAGTTGTCTTTTCAGTATTCTGTGACTTATGTTAAGACACTGTTCTGACTTTGTGTGTGTGTGTGTGTGTGTGTGTGTGTGTGTGTGTGTGTGTGTGTGTGTGTGTGTGTGTGTGTGTGTGTGTGTATGTGTGCTTGTCTTTGTGAACACTATATTTTATGGCATAAACTAATCAGTTTAAGCTTTACGCACAGAGATGTTTCTTTAGTAGCCCACATAGAGCAAGCATCAAAATTGCTTGGCTGTAATAAGTTAATTGCTGCTAATTTCATGGTTTCTTTGCCTAGTTCTTTTAGTTTCCTAGTCAGCATAAAGCAAATGGGAAAAAATTGTCCTGAGAAACAGCACTCTATTTATCATCCGTTAGTTTAAATCCTACTTTTTTCCATTGGGTGCTTAATTCCTAACTTACAAAATACACCGGCAAATATTAACAACTTGTATGACTGCACTGCAAGTTGGATCCTAATCCATATCCATATCTAGAGAGAAAACTTCTGTCCCCCAACATCACTAAAGATTCAATTACTGCACAACTCCAGTTGTTCATATAAGTAAAGATATGGGGCACTAGGAAATAATAAACTGTGACACTGTTTATGACAGAATAACAAACTGGACACCAGATGCATTAAAACAAAGGTAATTTCAGCTTAGAGTAGAGCTGTGGTTAAACTCCACCTCTATTTAAAAAAAACTCTGTAGTTGCTTATCCAGAGTGTGAAGGCTCCAGCCTATAGCTTTTTGTATTGCAGAAACTTGAAATTTACTCAGTTTCGTGAAAAATAAAATATCTGTCCTGCAACTGTAGATAATAAACTCACAGCCTATTTAGAAGAGAGCAGATCTCTAGTCATGCTCATTTTAGAAGAGGTTGTTCGCTCTACTAAGGAGAAATTAGTTGTTGGCCACATTTAGTTGCAGTATTTTTGTAATTCTGTATAAACATTGACTTCTAAATTCTGTTTGGTAAGCAAATGTATCTTAGCCTGATCATTTAATACATGCATGTTTAATAATATACTTGCACTATAGATTAGAAGGTGAAATCTTAACATTATGTATAAACCTTTACTGGAGTAATGGAGAGGTACAAAACCAAAAATATAACTGGATCATTTTTCAGAATCCTAGGGTTCCTTGCTACAAATACAAACTCTACATGCCCTACACAATTAACAAAATATAGGTTGTATATTTCTGTCTCTCTGTGTCCTGTTCATATTTCATTCACATTCAGAAAGCATATGCAATAATTCTTGTTTTTTTTTTCTGCTGAAGACAGTCTGCATTGTCAGCCATTTTCTGTATAGAACACATATTTAACATTTTTAGTAAATAATATTCTTTGGCTGGTTAGTAGAAAACCAATATATGGTTTGTGAAGGCTAATTTTGATTTGTTTTTATAATTCTGTAGTGATGTTGCTCTAACATTTTCTCTCTAACTGAGACAGTTTTTGCATTCTAATATAAAGTATGCTACACTGGAGACGCTACACATGCAGGCATCCACAAAAGAGATCATGAGAAAACAGATACAACTGACAGGCTGCTTTGTGGGTGAAACAAATATTAAGAACATTTTTCTACATTAATTCTGTATTCTAGCAGCTGCATTCACATAGCAGATCCTTGGGCTGAAAGGCTGTCAAGAAAGATTGATGTTGCTTTCGGCAAGATGATAGGTTTCCCGGGAATGCAGCCAGTCGCAGCATGATGCTGAGATGCACAGCACCCTTTGTCTGTCAGGTAGGAGAATAACGGACCTCATTAGTCAGAAAGAAGGCTGTAAATTATTTCTATGCCCAAAAAATAATTACCTGCCCACTGTCTTGCAAGAAAAAAATGGTGCACATTAGCAGATTTTTCTGTGTGTTAGCTATGACCTTACTGCTCAGTTTTCATGGTTGGAATAGCATGTGTTAAAACCATTAAGGATTTGTAATGCTCCTTTTATGCCCATGTTATTGCCATCTTGGCAGTACTTTTATAGCAACGATGTTTGAACCTTAAAATGCCACCAAGGGAAGTATTTATTGCATGTATCAAACTTACTTTTCAGTAATATATCTCCCACCATATCCTACTCTCACAGTAGGAGATAAGGGATGTCTCATACTTGGAAGTGCACTCTAGCAGAAAAATCTGTATGTGTGTACTGTGAACTAGTTTTAAAGCAACAGGACCCATATTTCAAAAATTAGCAGAAAGTGTAACACCTTCTTGCTTGCTCAAAAAGACAATCTTTGAAAATATTTATAAACACACTGTAGAAATGATGAGTTCAAATCTTGTCCATGAGAAACAGAATCATGACCATGCTTGGTATTGTTGACTCCGAGTACTGATCAGGCATGGCTTCTGAACAAACTTCAGAATATGAGCCCAAGACAAAGATAAATATTCCACCAGTGTTTCAGCATTTCCTCACTGAGTCACTGATGCAAGTAATTATTTGCAAACAAGGGGAAGGAATACAATAAATCATTTAATTATTGTAATAAAGCATGTAACACAGTCTCCAATTTCTCTCATCACATCCACCCAGCTCCAATATGCACCTGACTACTGTGTTTGCAGCATGCATTTGATCACTGTGATCCAGATTTATATTTATTAGACTCAAATTGAGAGACTTCTTGCAAGCCTGATTCAAGTACAAAACAATAAAAAAAGAATATATCAGGTTATGCTGTCAAAAGAAAAGACAAGAATAGCAAAGGAACTGAACAAGTGGCCATCTGGGTGAATAATCTAATTTCTTTAAAACTAGATATAAATTGAGTGTCTAATATTGCAGGCAGAATGGCTTTTGTAGTAGCTACCATGTAAGTGGTAATTAAACACTCAGAGTTACCTGCATTCATTTTCATCCAGGATATGCCCCAAAAAATTGGAACTCCACACTTGCCTAGTGTAGAATCGATCACATCTCTAATCTGGTCTTACTGGAAGATGTTAATTGTCCTTGCTAAGCAAATTGACATATGTTCCTCCTTTATAGAAGCAAGGCTTCATTACCCTCACCCCCAAAAGACTACACATCTATGTTCCTCCCTCTTCAGCTGTAGGCCCAAAGCTTTTTCATCCCCAGTCTTCAAGACCCTTATAAAATGCCTACACAAACTACTGTTAAGTTACCCCACTAAATACCTTCTGTCTCACACCCAACATTTTTTTACTAGTTAACAACAGAGACACTGCCCTCCTGTCCCTGTTAAACACAATATGCTGCAATCTAAGTCAGACTCTTTTCATAGCCACAATCTTCTTGGACATCTCTAAAGGCATTTCATACTGTCTCACATGATATTCTACTCACATGGATTTCCAACCTTGGATTAAGCACTGTAAGTCTAAATTGTTTTGAAAGTTACCTCTCATTATATTGCCAGTCTGTAAAAAGGAAAAACACCTTCTCTACTTTTCTATCAAACTCAACAGGTGTTACACAATAGTTCATTCTTGACCCCTACTTTTCAACATATTCATCAACAATATGCCCACAACTGTCAATAATTGTTCCATGATACAGTATGCAAGTGAATGTGCCTTAATTTGTTTATCTTCTTCAGCAGCTAAACTCCAATATCTTCTCCAACTCATCTTTGTAAAATAAAAGAATGTATCACTGACTCCCAACGGATAAGAAAGGCCAGAAAAAAAACTAAGGTAACCTACTTCCATTTTCCCCTTTGCCTTGTAAGCTCCATGGATAGCAGTGACTGTCTGTCAGCTCATGTTAGTTGTCAGCTGCAGCTAGTGACAGAGATACAGAAAGAATGATATTTACCCCTAATATTCAGTTTAAAAACAATCCTCAGATCATCATGAACCCTGCAAAAGGAACAATACCACAGCATGCTGAACATGCAAAACACCTGGGGTAATCATAAACGACAAACTAATGTCAGATTCCCATATTAACCACACTGTATCTAAAATCAATCCAAAGCTTGGAACCTTGGTATAAAATTAAACCCTATTTCACCCAACAAGCCCAACAACAAGCAACCTATATCTGCTCCTCCCAAACCTACTGTATGCCATCCCATTTGTACCACTAACCTTAAAATACTCTTTAAAAAACATAATAAATACTACAACATTGCCAAACATACAGTGACTTTTCCAAAAAAGAACCAATTAGTGCCTGGCACTGACATTTAAAGTGGCTAGCTCCCCAGACATTGTGGCTTTGCATCAATGAAAAACAGCCTTCCACATTCTACACAACCCCTGTAAGTACTCCATATAACCACTCTCTGTGTCATGTCTTGCATCTGTGCCACTAATCAAACAAGGGTCATCTGGGATATAGTATGGGGTTTATCCTACTGTACCATGGGGCTTCCTTTCTTTTCATTTGTTTAACAACAGGTCAGTAAGTGTTTAAGTACAGAAAAGTTGTAATTCCAATCCAGCACACCATGGCTCACTGCTGCATAATTAAGAAAACCAGAGTTCTTTAATACAAAGGGTTTATATCACTATAACCAGCACCACCAGGTAGTCAGCATTGTGACAACCAGACAAAATTACACATAGAAATATAGATGAGCCGAGCAACATCACATCTATGGGAAATCTTCTGCTGCACCTTCTATGGCTTCAGTTCAGCTGCTATGATTTTAAACTCACTCGTTCGTTTTTGAAAACTCATTTGAATCTGATTAGGCAGAGTTCCTCGCTAATCCTCTTCAAGAGAAACCTTGATGAGTGGATGGGAAACAGAAAGTTTACCCCAGGGATCACTTCAATGGCTCTGCTGGACAGAGGCACAGGGAACTAATCTAAGGGGACGGCGAAAGCCAACTAGGCTTATAAATGCATTAGCGCAGATATCCTAGTGCCTACCTATGAAGCTATGAACCTATATATATATATATATATATATATATATATATGGTTCTACCTGACATACACACACACACTATATATATATATATATATATATATATAATATATATATATATATATATATATATATATATATATATATATATATATATATATATATATATATATATATATATATATATATATATATATATAAAATCTGTCAAGCCATATTGAAATAATTGTAAAATAATGAAACCTGTTCTAGCAAACCCCCTTTAAAATAGTCCTTCTTCCCCTGTCTGGGTAATGAGTTAGATGGTTTTGCTAAGTTAGACTTAACTAATATTTCAGCAATGATTTGTTATTTGATTATATAGCTATATAACTGTTAAATGCTACTATTCATAGTCATAAATTGCGTATAGTTCTGGTGGTTCCTTTGAAATAGTTTCCAAATGGAAGTATTTAAGATTCTGCTGACTATAAGCTAAACATCTTAGAACATGTTGAAAAGCATATTCACTGAATACTTGTTGCACTATACTTAATTAATAATTGTTTGGGTCATGAGACAAGGAAAACTACTGAAAACACACCATTTTCTGTACTGCATGCATTAGTGCTGTATTATCTGGCAAAATGTGTTTAGTAATGTAGAAGGAGTTTACAGCAGGTTACGCAGATTATCTTCCAGTTCCTCTCCTTTCCTCTGTAGGAACTAGGAACTGATGTTCCCCGCACGCAAGCTACAATACATTTATCTTCTTTTTTTCATTTAAAATCTATTTACACCTATTCCCTAATACTTGCTAATGTGATATAAACCTAGTAAGTAATTGTGGAGGAACCATTTGCCCCCAAATCCTGTTGAGAATCAAATCAATGAGATTCAACCTTTCATCCACAAACAAAGAGAATTTATAAAAGTAAAGGAATGTAGTCATTTTGGGGGAAGTGAGGAGGAATTCAAGGGGACTTTGACCCATAAAACTCCTTGGCTACACTGTGTTTTGAATGTCTGAATCTTGTCTGATGCAGTTTATATAAGTTCACTTATGACAAGCTGTCAAGATTTCCTGTTAAGGTCCTTGTAGGCTGCCATTTGACAGCTAGAAAGCCTACAAAGAAGCAGGAGGTTATTTACTAATTCATTCTCTATTAGTGGCATGTAAGAATTCCATTACAAATGTTTAAATCATCCTGACACTTAGCTAAATTAAAGCTGCACTATGTAGCTAGTGTATGCAAAATAGATCCTGTGTATCAGGTGGCATAAAAACCATTATATAGTTTAGAGTCACCAGCCACTGTATAGGTAACAACAGATTTTGATGTACTAAACCTACGTAGTATTATCACTGAGGGGCTATTTATCAAGCACTACACCTATATGTATTATTCTTCTCACTTCTATTAGCTTATAGTTTATTCTCCTTCTGTGGTAATTTTCCTTTTCCAAATAGCCTATTTTTTACTCACATTGATTGCATTTACTATCTTCCCTTTTTGTTTTGTGAGGTTTTGCTTTATTGATCTGAATGTACCCATAAAAAAGTAATATGTCATGGGAATTCAGAAGCCATAGTGCTGAAACACTAGTATGCCCTTAGTGGGAGAATTGCATACATCCCATGAGCCTCCAGTACAGGAGGTTTAAGGTTTTAAACAGAGAAGGTGCATAGCTAGCTCCTTCTTGCAGTTTTTGGCAAAATCTGAGGGAACTATAATGGAGCATTTCATTGATTTATGACAAGATGTAAAAATATTATAAGCACAGAATATAAACTGCAACACAGCAGTAACATAAAACCTTGTAAAGAAGATCATCCCACAGACTAATAAATTATTATTTCTTGGGGCTGTGCACTGCACCCCTGATGTAGGAGCTCTGTACCATACCCTTAATCTCCAAATGAATTGCACTCATGGTCTCAAAAACTCATAGGAAAGGGAGAAGTTAAAAATAAAATATTTGCTTATTACATTTTCACTGTCTCACTCTACTTCAAAGATTCCATTGCAGATCACTTGCAACAAAGAGCTTTCTAACATACTAGCAGGGCTGCCACTTTTTCAGATGTCCAAAGTGGGACATTTTTATGGAAAAATCTATTTAGAGTAAAAGAAAGATTTTAAAGGGAACTTCCCCCTGCACAAAATGCTTAAAATGATTTTTTTAACCTTTATGCATTGCAGAAATTATTTTTTTAGAGAAAGTTCAGTTTTTGACATTGTACAGATCATCAGTTCATTGAGTTCACAGTTTCCATTTGTCTGAAGAGAGAGTGCATGGGGATGTTCAAGTTGGGTGGTTTGAGAGTGGATTGTGTTAAGATGTTGAAGGACCTTAAAATAGTAATCATACAGCAGGAAATAGTAGGTAGTATGGCATGATGAGAGATGGTATGAAATATATATATAGAACACATTAATAAGAGGATCATTATTTCTGTTTCTACTCTTCAGTGTATAATATACTTCTAAGTAGGCATGTTAGCGGGCAGGCAGTACAGCATGCCATTATTCAGAACTGCATGTGTATCAGTATCATGGCCATATGACAGACAGAATAAAAGTAGTCACGTCTGAAAATCAACCTACATATCATAACTTCTGAATCACCAATTCTTAATTATTCAATAAGTGAATTTTACCTTATGCAATTTCACAGTGTTTTAGTCAGTGAATTTCTGAGAGAGATAGCAGTGCAGTTATAATGTTTAAGTGCTGCTAGACTAAACCATTAATAAAAAGTTACAGTAGTTCATGAGGTATGTTAAGGAGTATGACACTTGTCATAGGAGGTCACTTCTAATAATTACAGATATTGCTATCCAAGCAGCAATGTATAATGCCATGTGTAAGTTAGAGTTTGTGTTATTGGTTATTATAAAACTGTCCAAGAAATCGAATAACTCTGATGGGTTAAAGCAGTCAGCTGACTGATCATTATTGAGCAATAATGAATAACTGCCAAGGGCTTAAACTTTATCATAGAAAAAGAAAAGCAAATCAGACATCATATGGCCAGAATTTTTTGCTTTCTTTCTTTTATTATCATTACTTTTGACTATTCATTATTAAAATAAAATTGAATGTAGAAGAACAAAGCCTTTAACCATATTTTCATATATATATATATCAGAGTAATGCATTCAGGATGACACACACTGTAAATAACACAATATAAGGAGTGACATGTATTACATTGCATATCATATTAGTCACATTATTGTTTTTTTTTTTTTCAAAAAAAGGCTGAGCACTATTTAACACACAAAGTCTACAACAATTGACAAAGCTTCTGTTAGCTGAACCAAAGGGTTTTCTGGCATTGTACAAAACAATGTAATCAAATGTACTTAGCCTGGGGGTCTCCAGCAGGCTGCATTGTGCTACAGAATGTCAAAGGTATTAAATGTCCACATAATTTTCCACTTGTGCTAAAATCCTAAGTGTCTGAGAGAGCCATGCCTTTGCCATAAAGCACCCCTTCATGAAATGAGTACTAACATGCCAAATGTCTGGGAATGGATTTGGTGTAATAAAAAGGGTGAGCAAATGTTCATCACCAAAGAGCAAACAGATGTTATTGAAAGCCATTAATACTGAGCAGGGTGGCAAAATATGAAATAAACTGGATGTACGAGGTCCATAATTCCTGCATCAGGAAATAATGTCAATAAGGCTCTACTGAATTTATTATATATATAAAGAGAGAGAGAGGAAGATGTGTAGATATAGCTCTATATCTATAACTATATCTATATCAATAGCTATTTAGCTATCTCTCTGTATATATATCTATATATGTGTATATTTATATATATATATATATATATATATATATATATATATATATATATTTAGGTGTGCAAACTTTTTATTTAATATTCTTGCTAGTTACTTCTGCCGTTAGTTGTGTGGAGAGTACTGACTTACTACTGCGTTGTTTGTGTGCCTAATACCACTTTTAAGCAGTTATGGGACTTTTGCAAAGTATTCTATGACTTGTGCAGAGGGAAACTAAATCATTTGAAGACTAGGCCTCATTTTTGTTGTTTATCTTCCTCATTTGGAAGTTCAGGTAGGAAAATATTGCATTTCTGACAAGGAAATCTCTAGGTTTATGCGTATTTATCCTGTTTTAATGTTTTTTTATTTGGTTTGAGGGCATATATTTCATTTATGTCACTATCTGAATAAGAGTATTTTAATTGGAACTGTGATTGTGTGTGTACTGTTGTTTTGTGCACTGTGCAAATTGTAAAACAAGGCTTAGCACAATGTAAACGGTTTCTGCTATATTTTATTTAGTATACCCCTATTAAATGTGTGGGGGCATAGTTTATATTTTCTATCATCTCTTCCCCTTAGTCAGCCCTGAACAATGTCAGTGTATTATGCCTCATGTTTTTTCTCCTCTAACTTGATGGATCCTGATATGGATGACCCTCCATCAAATCCAGTTGCACCTAAAAAGAAAAAAAATCAACAAAAACATGCCTCAGCCTACAATGTATGTTGTTGCCTTAAGCTGGCCTGTCGACCACTTAGCCTTTTCCCTCATTACCCTTTGGTGTGAGCTCATATCCCTCTGTTGTACTGTGGTTAGACACATCCTCTGGGGCTGTTATAGTACCTGCCTCAGGTACTGGAGAACCAAACCCTGTAGGTGTAACAGATATCCAGTGTAAGAGACCCCCTTGCCAGATATAATTCTCTGTCACAGATATTTTGTCCTCTAGTGAAATTCATGGTAAGAAGAAACAGAGAGAGACAATCAGGTTTTTGCCATGCTTAGGGGTGATGTGGTTTCCCTAGCTAACCTCAGAGACTATGATGTTATTCAGAATGACTATGTAGCTACTTTCTCTAGAGATGTATCTTGTGCCACAGATTTTGATGGGGAGTCTGATGCAGACAATAGTGCATAGTGAACATGTTTAAAAACCTAAGCAAAATCTTCACTTTTCTACAGATGCTAGCTTTGTTTAGAGATATATTTGACAGGAAGCAAATTTGGAGCAAAGCCAGAGACTGGCAGAGTTCATGATCCTATTCGGTATAAAATTCAAAATATTTTTGCTGTTCATCCTGTGCTACTGGTCTTAGAAGGTGTCTGTAAAACTGCATGTAAAATCCCTCATCACAAAAGGTTTCTCATCCAGGAAAAAAGAGGTCATTGTTCCCCTCCACTCATCACTCATTAGACCCATTATACAGTACAACACCCTTTTTGGTATGTACCTCACAAGACATCTACAACAACTGGAAAGGCTGCAGAAATACCTCACAAAGAGGATTACCAGCCTCAAATAGATGACGTACACAGACCGTCTCAATAAACTCCAGCTTTACTCTGTCACATATTGCCTACTCAGAGGCGATCTCTGCCTAACATACAAAGCTATGTCAAACCCAGAGCTGTTGGACATGCTCCACTTAAAGAAATCCCAATCCCTCTGAGCTACACGCTCTAGGGACATAAACCTTGTCACCACAATAAACAGAACATGCTGGAGGGATAGATTCCTGTCCCAGAGACTTCCCATACTCTGGAACAAACTACCTATTATATCAAACAAAGCTCCCCATTACCACTCTTCAAGAAACATCTTGATGATTGGATGGGAGATAGGAAATTCACCCCGGGGATCACTTTTGCGGCTCTGCTTGACAGGGGCACAGGACAATAATTTTCTTGGGTGGTAAAAGACAGAGTACCATTTGGCTAGGCTTATATAGGGCCAATAGCCTAGTACCTACCTATGAACCTATGAACCTTTGGCTAGTAAACCAGTTCCTAAAAAGGCTTTGAGGGAATACGAGGTATAATTTGATCTTCCAGCACTCTTTTCTCTAATGTCAGCTGAACCAACTCAGTTTCTCTAGCTGCCAAGTCAAACAGGAGAGTCTTGCCTGCCTTCATCTACTCCTTCACTACTGGATAAAATTAGCAAGTGTTTATAATCTCAGTCTAGTAATGTAGTCTTTAGAATTTAAATTATTCTCCTAATAGAGAGTCCAAGAAAATGGACGGGTTTGGAAATCCTGTTTATGCCTCAGTAACCTTTGTTCTATGTCACTTACCTACAAGGCATATTTTAGCAGATTGCAGAGAAACCTGATTAAAAAATGCTCTAAGTCTGTTCCTTGGTCCATGTTGGAGGAATAACTTAAACAGTTTTCTTTGCAGTTGGCCACCCTTCAAATGGTTTACAATGCATCCATAAGATTAATCTCTCATGTAGCAGAGGGTTCCTCATGGGTGGCGGTTTCAGACATAGCCATCAGGAGACATGAATGGATGCATTTGCTTCACTTTAAGGAGCCTTTTAAGTCTTCTTTCATCAATGTTCCATTAAATGGATCTTTCTTGTTTGGCCCCACAGTAAAAGAAACACTATCCTGTAGTGGAGCAAGATGGAAAGACCTTGTCTGCCTGAGGATCCACATTTCTACCCCACAAAGATCCTTCTCCAGGAATCAGCATGGAGGAAAAAAGATGTGGTTCCAAAAGTCACAAGGCCCTTTTCAGGACTCACAGAGGGAAACTTCTCCCAGAGCTGGGGGATCCAATGTAAGATGGTATCCTCATGGCATAGGAGGTTCAGAAACCAAAGGTTGCCCAACTGCTTTTCTCTGGAGGCAGTCAGAATGTGATTGTCTCTGCACTTGGAAACCTGGGCATCTATCACAAAAGACATAGGTGCAAAACATTGATTCCAGAGGATATGTCATTCCCTTTCTGCAAATCCCATTATCCAAACAGAAAAATCTCCCTGATGCCCCACCTAATCAGTGGGAGTTAGCAGCCCTAGAAGTTCAAAAGTTGCTAGGCAAAAGAGTCATCCAAAAGTCCCAATAGACTAGATAGGATTCAGAACTTAATCAAGGTTACTTTTAGTGCTAAAGAAAACAGGGGACCTGAGGCCCATCTTGGACCTCAGCAATCAAAATCAATTTGTAAAAAACTCCAAGTTCTGAATGGCCATGGTTCAATCCATTCAACCTCTTCTACAGAAGGACAACTGGATATACTCTATCGATCTTCGGGATGTTTACTGTCACATCAAAATGAACAGGCACCTCCAGAGATTTCTGCACTTTTAACTGGGGGCCAGTCATTACCAATTCAGAGCTCTGCCCTTTGGTCTCATCACAGCCCTCAGGGTGTTCAGCAAGTGCATGGCAATGGTAGCAACTCATCTCAGATTGCTCAGATTCAGTGTTGCCTTACCGAGATGACTGGCTCCTTACTGCCCCAACCAGGTATTTCCTTAAAAAGACCATGAACTACCTACTCCAGTTATGTCAGTCTTTAGGGACTGCAGTCAATTATATCAAGTCCCACCTTGAACCAGTTCAAGTCTTGGCGTTTATAGGAGCTCGCCTGGACTACACCAGTCAGTTGACCTTTCTTCCATTAAAAAGAGGACAGTCCTTAAGATTACATGTCAGAGAAATACTGTCACACCCTTCCCCCCAACAAAACTGGTTCTTTAGGCCTTGGGATCAATGGCTTTGGCTATTACCTTACTACCATCAGCTCATTTTCATATGTGTGTTCTTCAATAGACTCTAGCAGTTCAATGGTCAGTTCTTCAACAGGCTCTGGCCAGTCTGAAAAAAAATTCTTGGAATTGCAAGGACTCCCTGCTTTGTTGGATTCAGTCCAACAAATTTGTCAGGGATACCCCTTTGTATTACCACCGCCATTAGCCATGGTGACTACTGATGCCTCCCAGTTGGGGTGAGGTGTGGCATTTCTTGGGATAGACAGTCCAAGGCATGTGATGCCCAGAAGAGACACATTTGGATATCAATGTCCTAGAGATGAAGGTGGTGCTCCTGGAGTTGCAGGTTTTTTAAAACTCTCTTCCTCCAGGGACATTTGCTATCCAAACAGACAACATGTTGGTGGTTTGGTACATCAACAGACAGGGGGATCCTGGTCCTAATACCTTTGTCGAGTAGCAATGCAAGTGTGGCAGTGGGCGACCTTCTCCAACCGCTTTCTTGTAGCATGCAAATACTGGGGAAATCCAACATGCTAGCAGACAAACTCACCAGGACTATTTTTATGCCTCATGAGTGGTCTCTCATTCAAACAGTGAAGGGGAGGCTGTTCCATCAATGGAGTCAACCTTGCTGCAAACTCTTCGTCTCTCCCCTCAACAACAAGTGCAGCAACATGTTTACCCTAATTCCCCCAGGGGAGTCACTGAGAGATGCTGTAGTCCACATTTGGCCCCCTGGTCTATTTTAAATTTACCGTCTTAAGTCTAATCCTTATATTTCTGCAGAAAGCACTCTGGTTGAAGAGCAAGTTTATCCTTATTGCCCCTTTTGGGCCTCATCAAGTGTGGTTCCCCTTTCTTTGGACTCATCTTCTATGTCCTCCTTTAACACTGGACCCTCTCTCCAGATTTGATCACTCATTCCACATGGATGGCTCACCTGGATATCCCAGGGCTCAAGCCGACCTCATGGTTTTTCCATTTCCAATGATGGCTAGACAGCCCAGGCTTTTTTCCTGGCTTGTCAGATTTTTATATCATCCCAAAAAACCTCCACTAGAAAAGTCTATAAGACTAAATGGAAGAGCTTTTCTTATTGGGCCCATCAAAGAGAATTGGATACCTTCACTGCACCCCATTTCTGCTATTTTAGATTTCCTTGCTTCAGTTTTTCAAGAAGAAGCTAGTTTTTCCACCATCAAAGTTCAGCTAGCAGCCATATCTAATTATCACATTGGAGATAATAATTTTCCTCTAGCTTCTTCCAAGTTATGGAAGGCCTTCCTTAAAAGTACATTTCTGTTTAGAACTCCGATTAAAAATCCTATTCCACCCTGGGACCTTACACTGTTGTTGCAGAGTTTGACTCAGCCTCATTTTGAGCTCACACCCAAGTCTGATCTCAAGTTTCTTTCTTGGAAGACAATCTTTCTAGTAGCCATCACTTCAGGTAGGTAAGTTTCTGAACTCCAAGCACTCTTTTTGATTTTCCAGAAAGATAGGGTCACTTTTCATACTAATCCACCCTTTCTGCTCAAAGTAGCCTCTGAGGGGAACATCAGCCAGGTGACCTGTTTTCTTCCCAAATTTTTTCCTAATAAAGGTGAATACATGCTTCATCTCTTAGATGTGCACAGACAACTTTGTTTTATCTTCATAGGCCAAAGGTTTTTAGGAAAACAGATCAGTTGCTCGTCTCCTTTGACCCCAACAGATTCTAAAAACCAATTTTTAAAGTTACCTTGGCAAAATGGTTAACAGTGTGTATTTCACATGTTTATTCTCAATGAGGTTTGTCTTTGCCAAGACCGCCAAAAGCTCACTCCACTAACTCCTTGGCTACGTCATCTGCTTTCTGGGCCAGGGTTTTCTATAGATGATATTTGTGCTGCAGCCACTTTGTCCAATGCCCATACCTTTAGTGCTCATTGCAAATTGGATCACATTTACAGGGGCAGAGCTGCCTTTGGTCCTGTGGTACTCCAAAATATCCTTCCATGAGGACCACCCAACATTATCATAGCTAGGAACTCTGTCCCATTCATTAAGGAATGAATAAAAATGGCAGCATAACATATAAAAGTTATGTACTCACCATAAGTATGCATATGTGTTGTCCATTTTCATTTTTCTACAACTTCCCCTCCACCCTTCCCCTTTCACTTTCTTCTGGGACTGATCTTATAGAAATATTGGAACCACTATTTCTGTTTGAGCCCCTAGTCTATATTTATCTTTTATGTGGGGTATAACCATCCTTTTCTGATTGAGCAGCAAACTTGATCTGAGATAACACAGGGGTCTGGGGCATTATGGGTAAAGGGAGGAGCTCATTAGTTAGATCCAGGAGGCTGAAAGAACTGTGGCTGAGCCATACCTGAGACCTCATTCATTGAGGAAGAATGAAAATGGAGAACACAGATGCATAGTAATGGTGAGTACATACCTTTTATTTTGTGCACTACAAAAAGGATTTTACACCAAAAAGGAGCTAACATAGATACCAGTGTTAGATTTCTTGTAGCTAAATACATTACTGAAAGTACCCAGATTCAAAATACTCACCCTGCAGATAGTCCTTCCCCCTTCCTGTGAACAAGTGTTTCATGGTAACTTTGCATATGAAGGATGCTTATCATCACTTTCCAATTGATCCTTATTTCTAGTTGAACCTAGAAAGGACCTTTCACCCAGTAAGGGTATCCATAAGAAGATTCCTCAAAATTCTAGTCCTCATGGCAACAGTGATTCTCAAGACAACACTGGACAAACTCTGCTTGAGGGAGATTCACTGGTAGTTAAAAAATTGTGGACCCTGCACCTGTTTCCCTTGGAGTTCCAGGTTCTAGTGCTGGATTTTGTGAAATGAGAGTTATTGTGATATAGAGATCAGATAGCACTCAATCCAGACTTGCCTTTCTCCCTCCAGACCCCAGTTCAATCAATCCAGATGGGCTCATCAGATTTTATATTGGGAACAATGTCCAGAGGAGTACTAGTACAAGATGAATGGGGTCCTACTACTCTTTAACCACCCAAGGATCCTGCTTTTGAAATGGATCCAGAATCTGAGTGTCAGAACTTGATCAGTCAGTTTCTTCTTAGGATGAAGAGGTTCAGAAATCCAAGCACTCATTTTATTTTTCCAAATGCAGGCTAGATTTAGGGGTGCATTCAGTTGGGACTAATCTTTGGCTGCCTCTGAGATCAACAGGGTATATGATCTTTTGGAGGATGAGACCACATATGCAGTGACATTCTCTCCATTGATTCCAGCATTAAAGGATGTTTTTGAGAAAGCATGGAATTTTGTTCTGCAGAAAAATCTCTTCCTAAAAAAAGTATTTAAGAAATTCATGGTGTTTTCGGCTATGCCTGGCCACGAAATCTCACTGTCCCCAACAAACTTCTCCAATAAAAAGTGAATGTCTTCCTTAAACACAGTCCCTCAAGGTAAACTAGGCACATGGCTAGAATCTCAGGGAAAGAAGATGGTGCTGTCCAGCATAATAGCTTTTAAGATGTTTAATTACCAATGTTTATGTGGAAGATTGTGTTGGTGTATGTATAGTTTGTTAAGGTTTGTTGTATTGCTACTACCTCAAGTTGAACAGCTGTATGAACAGTTTCACTAGTGCAAGCTTTGTGAAGTTTAACAGACAGTCTGATATTTCATCAGGTCACCTGGAGTATGTATTGTTTTGTTTTTGAAAGTAGTTTAGCTGGTGTTTTCTGGCTATAGTGGGAGTATGAGATTGTCTGGGATATGTTTGCTTTGTATAGTGGTATCATGGGTAAAATCTGCACTAAATTTGTTTGCTAGTATGTTAGGAATATCCATTGAATCAGAGTATGTAGTGTCAGATTGAATAAGTTATGAGCAGTGCTGGGTATTATTTCTTAGTTTCCTTATGTAACTAAAGAAATACTTTTAGTTGTCTTTAGCTTCCAATGCAAATCTGAGTTCATGGGATGCATTTACTTTCCTGATGGTGTTGTTTTAGTTCATTCATTAACTTCTTACCGTTAACCTTGATTTAGAAGTTTTGGGGTTTTTTTGTATATTTTAGGAAGGTTTTTTTTTCATTTCTTATATATTTTTTGTTTGTTTTTAAATGTGGACCACCAGGTTTACTCTTGATCTTCCCATTTTATGTTCATTTATTCATACGAGCATAGAGTATAATTTACATAACAACTCACTGTGGCATCATGCTGTGTAATACAGTTATATTTGAATGCTGATACTCCATCATAAAATTATAAAAGATAAGTATGTTTGACATCCTTGAACATTTTGTTAAGTTCGTGAATGTTGATGAGTTTTTTGTTGACAGTCTAGAATAACTAGTTATCATTGGGTCGCCCCTCTGATGCATATCTACCTTTATCCATCCATCCTGCTACAACCCCATTTCCCATTTTTGCACACGGGGTTGGCGGTGTCACTTCAACAGTGACAATCAACTTGAGCCATGGTTTACACCGCTGGGTGGCTAGCCCTGCCGTTGGCATCTCTACCTTCATATCTACCAGCCATTCTTTTCCTTTGCATTGTAGACCTGAGTTCAGTGTTGTTAGAGAATATTTATCCGAGCTGATTTTATTTTTGTATTGGCATAACTGTCCAATGGTTTGAGGACCTGTGGCTTAAAAATATCAAGCTTTATCTCTAATACTTAGATTACCAAGAGCTCACATACATTCCTAATGTTTATAAAAAAAAAACATTGCAATTACAACACCCACAAAAGGGAACATGGAGGCTTTGCATTTTGAAAATATTTATTTTTAGAAATAACACTTGTAATCATCAGATGTTCTCTGTCATTGTAAATATTAATGTAATTCACAGGCTTGTTCTTCACATGTAAAGAGAACTATGTGTTATGATTAGATTATATGTTGTATTGAGCTTCAAAAATATAGCACCCTGCTGGAGGAAGACTGTTAAGGAAGGAATCTTACAACTGTATTTGATCTCAAGCTCGAAGTCAGGATGCCGGCCAGGAAATTCTTTCCATTGTCTTGATTTAAGAGATCATTAATAAGGTTTTACATGTATAATGTCTTTTATTGCCGTGGCTTACTGGTCAGGTACAGCTTACTAAGAAATGTAAAGTTTGAGTTTCTGTGAGCCTGGGAAACTAAATCAGAACTGTTAAGAATGATGTAATCTGAAATGACTCAGCAGCACTGTGTTATCAATTTAAGACTTTCCCAGAAAGAAAGAGAGAGCATTTTGGATTTTGTCTGAACTTGAACACATCAACTCAGCAACACTCTGCCTTTGCTCTGTAAGTAAGATATTTGTTTAGAACAGTGATTTCTCTTAGAGATAGATAGAAATAGCCAGCTTAGTCAGAAATAGCCAGATTATCTAGATGTTTTCTATATTTATGTCAGACTATTCTACAGTATTATTTTAAAGCATTTTCCTGTGATTTCTGAACTATGTAATGTCATTGTGTTGAAGTAATAAGTATTGTCTTGTGGTTTTATTATTTATGATTAAATATTTTTAAACCTTTCAACTGTGTCTGTTTTGTGTAGAGATAATTTAAGTTCTTAAGAGTACATTGCATGTATTCGGTGATACTGTCCAAGCCATTCCAATAGCATTAGCCCTGGGTCACATTTACTGTTTGGATAACAGTAATATTGCACAGTGAAATTGGTCACCCTTTGGGAAGGGCCTTATAGTAGCTGATATTAGTGGTTGGTGGCAGGGATTTCTACCTTATAGTCTGGAGAGAAGGGGGTATAGATGGAGAACCTGTGCCAGCCTTCCCCAGGAGTGTCTATGTGTTGTATATAACTCATATCTCAAAGTGTGTGTGTGTGTGTGTGTGTGTGTGTGTGTGTGTGTGTGTGTGTGTGTGTGTGTGTGTGTGTGTGTGTCACCTACTTGGGCAGAGACATGAAGCACTGGTTGGACAGAGAGGGTGCTGGAGGTTTTGGCTTGACTACTAGGCTGAGATATGTACCCTACAGTGGTGCCAGTGGGGAGTCTTATTGGGGATCTGGACAGAAAGGGAGAAACCAGCCTCAGACTGACTGTGATCTTTGTGTGCTCTTAAGGGAAATTGTATTTTACTGTGTATGTACTTGTTATCCTCCCAATGTGCATGTCCCTCACTGGTGCTAGTGGTGAGGATTGAGGCTCTTTGCTTACTGGGGCAGTGCACAAGTATCACATATTAATTGTTTGGCAGTCATGGAATATCTACATCAAATATTAATTGTTTAATAGAGGTAAGTTAGCCACATCACATACTAATTGGCTTGTAGTGGTATGGATAGTTAATTCCTGTAGCTTTTGTACAGTGATCACTGAAGGTGTTTTTGTACTCTAAATCAGCCACACAGTGAACATTCAGAGTTCAGATCACAATTGTTTTATTTCTTTTGTTAGCTTAGTTAGTCAGGGAGAGCAGGCAAGCATATCAGCAGAGGAGTATGGCAAGCTGACTAGGAGCCAGTTGACTAACATGTGCCAAGCTAAAGGACTGGCACATGGAAACCTAAGGCAGACATGATTGCAGCTTTGGTCACAGCTGCATCTGAAAATAGCAACAAGGAGGATGATCAGACTGGCCGTGGAGATGTACAACACTCAGGGAATGGACAGCTCAACCTTTCTGCAGATGACTTAAAAATCCATCTGGAACTAAAGAGACTTAAGTTGGTGGCCAGGTGTTCAGAAATTGAAGCTGAGGAGAAGGAGAGGCAGAAGCAGCATGAAAAGGAGATGCTGACCCTTCGCCAGAGTCATGGAGGTAATGGTGAAGGGAGTAACCGAACCCCAGAATCACAAAAGGTCAGTAAATTCCTTCCGTAGTTTAAAGAGGGGGATAATTTTGATAGTATCATTCCTATGTTTGAGGAGGTATGTAAACGGTATGATATTGATCAAAGGCTCTGGGTATGGTTCCTAACCCCCTTACTCCATGGTAAAGCTGTAACTGTGTTGTCCAAGATATCTGATCATGAATTTTTGTTTGATTATACTGCTGTTAAGAATTGTTTGCTAGAATTTTTTAAGCTAACACCTGAAGCTTATAGGAAAAAGTTTTCTGAGCATAGATGCAAGGCAGATGAAAGTGTGTGTGAATATGTTGCATTAAGTAAATAAGCACTTATTTTCATAGGTGGGTGAGTGGATGTCAGGTCACCACTTTTGGTTGGCATACCTTTTGGTAAGGGAACAAGCCCTTAGCACTTTGCCTGAGTACATGAGGATCTGGTTAGCTGATAGACAATGTGCTACTTCAGATGAGTTGGGGAAGAAGGGAGCCCTATACCTAGCAAACAGGGCATCAGTCCACAGGAAAGGGACACTCAGTGCCACTCATGGGTCTAAAGGAACCCATGGTGGGCAGCCCAGACTGCCCCAATAGAATGTGCCAGTAGCAGGGAAAGCCACTATTCCAGGTACACATCCAGGACCTAAGGTTAAATATCTTGAATGCAACCAGTGGTGCCGTGTGGCATATAGATGTCCACAGTGGCAAGGTGTGGAACAAAAGGTTAGGGAACCAGTAAATGGGAAGAACAAAATGCCAACAGTAGGTTGTCCTGAGACAACCGGGGTACTAAACTACCATCCTTGCAGATGTCCTGATACGGAAGGATTTTGATGAGGCATTGCCATATGTTAATACAGTTACATACAGTCAGGCTTGGAGACAAGCATGTGGATCTGGTAGCCTGGGGGAGACCCAGTCAGACCACACACTTGCAGTCAGGACTGATGAGGTGGTTACTTCAGGGAGGGAGCTACGCTGTAGTAGTGAGACTGAAGGTGAGCCACACCTGCTTGTGGGTACTGATGTTCCCTTGGACAGAGTAACTGCAAAGGTAGAGGTGAGTACTAGTACCCAGGCTGACAGTGAGGCATCGCTGTCAGAGGATGCCAGATTTCCTGTGGAAGGGGAGCCGAGAAGGGTTACAAAGAGAGAGTTGAGACAGGCCCAGTTGTCAGACCCTACATTGCCAGACCTGAGGCAAGTAGCTAGTGAGGCACCTGATTCTAAATGGAAGGGGGAAACTGTATACTGGTACCAAGGGTTACTGTATAGAGAGTGGACCCCTGAGGGAGGGCTAGAAGGTTAGAGACTATAGCAGTTGGTAGTACCTAGAGCCTACTATCTGGGGTTTCTAGCCATAGCCCATGATATTCCCTCTACATGTCATATGGGCATAAAACATACAGAGATGTATTATGCAGAACTTCTATTGGCCTGGAATTTCCAGAGATGTAACAGGGTATTGCAGGACTTGTGAGCAGTGCCAAGAGGTAGTCATTGCAGGAGACAAGGTGAGAGCTCCTTTGATGACTTTGCCTCTGATTGAGGAGCCATTTCAAAGTTTAGCTATGGATATTGTGGTGCCTCTGAGTACCCCAAGTTCCACATGGAAAAAGTATATCCTATTGGTAGCAGATTATGCTACAAGATACTGTGAGGCAGTGGCTTTACCTCCATTGAGGCAGAAAAGATGGCAAATGCTTTGTTAGAGGTTTTCAGCAGGGTAGTTTCCCAAAAGAAATACTGACTGACAGAGGTGCCAATTTCATGTCAGACCTGCTGGCCTGTCTGTGGAAGTACTGTGCGGCGAAGCACCTGAAGACCACCCCCTGCCATCTCCAGACTAATGGTCTTGTTGAGAGGTTAAACTCTACAATCAAGACCATGCTATGGGCATTTGCAGACCAATTTAAGAGGGAGTGGGACAAATATTTGCCCCATCTGTTGTTTGCTTATAGAGAGGTTCCCTATGAATCCATAGGTTTTTCACCCTTTGAGTTGTTGTATGGGTATAGGGTAAGGGAGCCTCTAGATTTAATTTGTTATGAGTGGGAAGGTGAGTGTGAATCTCACAAGGAGTCTGTTGTGGCATACGTCCTAAACCTCAGGACAAGGCTCAGGAAACTCATGGGCTTGACTCAGGAGTACCTGGCAGAACCGCAACAGCAGAAAAAGGTCTGGTATGACAGGAATGCTCGAGTTAGAGAGTATGCTGTACAGCATCACGTAATGGTTCTCATTCCTGTCAAACACAACCAGCTGCAAGCAGCTTGGGAGGGACCCTACAAGGTAGTAAAGAAGGTCATTGATGTTATCTACATGGTGGAACTGCTAGGCAGGAGCACAAATTGTACCATGTCGACATGATACAACCTTACCATGATAGGGAGGCCCTTGTGCTGAGTATTTGCAGTGGACCACAGGAGGAGCTTGAGTGAGATCTGGTGACTAATCTCAGTGAGGCTCAGACTGACACTTCCATGGAAGGGGTAGCAATGTCCCAGCATCTATCTCCTACTCAGGTTCGAGAAATTCGAGCAGTGTTACAGGACTTTGAAGACGTGTTCACTGGGAAACCAGGGTGCACCCACCTGGTGTAGCACTAGGTGGATACAGAATCCCAAAGGCTTATTAGGCAAGCTCCTTATAGGGTGCCCGAGAAAGTCAAGCAGATTCTGAGGGAGGAGGTACAAGAAATGTTGGAACTAGGGGTAATTCAAGAGTCCAACAGTCCCTGGGCCTCCCCAGTGGTGCTGGTGCCAAAGAAGGATGGCAGCACCAGGTTCTGTGTGGACTACAGGAAATTAAATAGTCACACAGAGTCAGATGCTTACCGCATGTTAAATAGTCACACAGAGTCAGATGCTTACCACATGCCTAGGTCGGATGAAGTCCTAGAGCAGATGGGTGGGGCTAAGTATCTTACCACCATTGATCTTACCAAGGGTTACTGGCAGGTGCCCTTGACTCCCAGTGCTAGAGAGAGGTCAGCCTTTGTGACTCCTTTTGGCTTGTATGAGTTCACAAAGCTGCCCTTTGGGATGAAAAATTCCCCAGCAACTTTCCAGAGGCTGGTAGATCATATCCTAGCAGGAGCAGGAGGGTTTGCCCTTGTTCACCTAGATGATATTGCCATCTGCAGCACCTTCAACATGTCAGGGAGGTGCTGGGCAGACTACAGAAGGCAGGGTTGACCATCAAGCTGAGCAGATGGCAGGTGGGTATAGCAGAGGTCTCCTACCTGGGACATAGAGTGGGGAGTGGTAAGATCAGGCCAGGACCTGCAAAGTGGAAGCCATTCAAGCATGGCCTGCACCTGTTACCGAAAAGCAGGTGAGGGCATTCTTAGGGAGAGCAGGGTACTACAGAACGTTTGACCCAGTTATAGTACCATAGCTGCTCCCCTCACAGACCTGATAAAGAAAAACAGACTAGATAAGGTAGTGTGGACCACGGCATGTGAGCAGGCATTCAGGAAGCTTAATGAAGCTTTGGGAGGACCCCCTGTGTTAACCAGTCCAGATTACAGCAAATAATTTGTTGTGCAGGTGGATGCTTTGACCCATGGGGTGGGGGCTGTGCTTAGACAGATTTCTTCAGAGGGAGAAGAGCACCCAGTGTTTTATCTCAGTCGTAGGCTCCAACCCAGAGAGGAATGCTAATTAGCTGTAGAAAAGGAATGTCTAGCCATAGTGTGGGCACTGCAGAAACTTCAGCCTTATCTGTATAGGAGGAAATTCACTGTAGTTACAGATCACAATCCCCTAACATGGTTACATTGAGCCAGCCAGCAAAATGCCAAGTTGCTAAGATGGAGCCTAGGGTTGCAGGCATATGATATATCAGTGTAGCACCACAGTGGGATTAACAATGCCAATGCAGATGGGCTGTCAAGACAGGGAATGGGGTAAGGTATACTCAGATAGACCTAATTCTCTCAAGCAACATTTCTCAAGGGTCACTTGAAAAACTAGCTTGAGTTCTCCGGGGGGGGGGGGGTTGTGAAGGCTGCCAGCATAGCCAGATAAAATTTTATAAATAATTCTACGTCATTGTAAATATTAATGTAACCCACAGGCTTGTTTGCAAATGTAAAGAGAACTATGTGTTATGATTAAACTATATGTTGTATAGTGAGCTTCAAAAATGTAACCACAATGCACCCTGCTGGAGGAAAACTGTTAAGTAAGGGATCATACAACTGTGTTTGATCTCAAGCACGGAGACAGGATGCCATGATATAATGTCTTTTATTGCTGCAGCTTCCTGGTCAGGTGCAGCTTACTAAGAAATGTAAATTTTGAATTTCTGTAAGTCTGGGAAACTAAATCAGAACTGTTAAGAACAATGTAATCTGAAATGACTCAGCAGTGCTGTGTTATCAATTTAAGACTTTCCTAGAGAGAAAGACAGAACATTTTGGATTTTGTCTGAACCTGAACAAATCAACTCACCAGCACTCTGCTTTTGCTCTGTAAGTTAGATATTTATTTAGAACAGTGATGTCTCTTAGAGATAGATAGAAATAGCTAGATTAGTCTAGCTGTTTTCTATATTTATGTCAGACTATTCTACATTATTATTTTAAAGCATTTTCCTGTGATTTCTGAACTCTGTAATGTCATTGTGTTGAAGTAATAAGTTTTGTGGTTTTATTATTTATTATTAAATATTTTTAAACCTTTCAACTGTGGCTGTTTTGTGTAGAGACAATTTAAAATCTTAGAGTACATTGCATGTATTCGGTGATACTGTACAAGCCACTACAATAGCTTTACCCCTGGGTCAAACTTACTATTTGGATAACAGTATTATTGCACAGTGAAATTGGTCACCCTTTGGGAAGGGCCTTATAGTAGCTGATATTAATGGTTGGTAGCAGTGATTTCTACCTTATAGTAGGGAGAGAATGGGGCATAGCTGGAGAACCTGTGCCAGCCTTCCCCAGGAGTGTCTGTGTGTTGTTTATAACTCATATCTCAAAGTGTGTGTGTGTCAGCAAATTGGGCAGGGACACGAAGCACTGGTTGGACAGAGAGGGTGCTGGAAGTTTTGCCTTGACCTCTAGGCTGAGTTCTGTTCCCTATAGCTGTGGCAGTGGGGAGTCTTCTAGTGGATCTGGAAAGAAAGGGAGAAACGAGCCCCAGACTGACTGTGATCTCTGTGTGCTCTTAAGGGAAATTCTACTTTACTGTGTATGTACTTGTTATCCTCCCAATGTGCATGCCCCTCACTGGTGCTGGTGGTGAGTATTGAGGCTCCTTGATTACTGGGCCAGTGCATGTGCATCACACATTTAAGTACCATTTTAGAATAGCAGTAACTGATTGTGCAGTATGTTATTACATAGAAAGCAGTGTTGTATAAGGAGCTTACCATGACAGTAGATGTTTGATGTATAACTTTTGATCTAGACAGACAAGAATTGACTTACCAGCTTACTCACTAGTTTTCCTAACAGTGAGTATCACACCTCTGTTTCAGGCAGTTTGTGGCTAAATGAGCTGCTGCTGCTGTTATGTCCAGGAATGAATACCCTTGTATGTATTTGTGGTTGAAAGACAGGAGAGTGGAAAACCAAGATACCCTTTATGAAACAAGCCCCCCCCCCAAAAAAAAAAACCTCACATGCCATGAAATTTTGCCAGTTGGAAACAATATCCAACCAGCAGGTCTAGCTCAAAGTTCAGCTAGTATTAACAGGTCAGTACTATCGTTATCACAGGATATAGAGAAGCTATAGCCCTCTCAGATGTTACACTAAATGTATCAAACACTGTAGCATGCTATGCTGATACACTACATGAATGATCATGAAATTAATACTAGTGAGAGTTATCACTATAAGGGAGATGGTCAGGGAGATCGCTGGAAGCCAATAGATATCGTGGTTTGAATGGACATGTCTCCCTAGCCCCTGTTCTGACATTTAGAGCAACCAGGTTATAATCTTAGATTGGCTATACTTCTACTGATTTGTTGTTTGAATTTGTATTTTTTCTCTCTGTCTCTTCATACATTGATGTAAATATTTTCTATTTTGCAATTTAACATCAGGAATATTTTGTTTGTGAACTGTTGTTCCATCCCTACTCTCTGGAACATTTTATTGCTAGAAAAGGTAGCATTTTTAACATCTAAGGAATTTTACTTGTTTATTTCTGGTTCTCCATTTGGGTAAAAATGTGTTTTAATAACAGACCATGCTATGCATATTTACTCATTTGTTTATTTAGTGTGTATATAGTTTTACATGTATTGGTATGGATTTTTAGACTTGGCATCCTTCTGATTTGTAGATATACAATGTATTTTTTAACTTCTCTTTTTATGTCTATTATATGTTTTTATATTAATTTTATTTATTGTTATGTACTACTGAAATGTGGCTCAATTTTATCATGTAGTCTTGCCATGCTTTTTCTATTTTTGAAGTGATAGGCTGGGTTGTTATGAATAGACACAGTGCTACAAATTAGTTCAACATTCGTGCTGTTATTCTGATTGGGGTCCTCCACAATGAAGACATTACAGTGCATGTTTCTTTAAAACTATGTGCTTTTAAAATCAAGTAGGGTTAATTGGTTTTAATTAGTGTTTAATTTGTTAATTGACGAGTATTTAAATGGGTTGGGTTTAGCTGGCCCAGTATCTGATGAAGTCCTTTGTTTAGGATGAAAAACGTGGTGATTCATTTAAGGCGTTTTATGCATGTTACTTGTGTTAATAAACATTATTTTTATTACAATGGGCATTCCTGAGTGGTTCTTAGATTTTTCTGCAGTACCTTATAGTTTCTTTTGTAATAATACTGTTTAGTTTGGTGTGCTTAGACATTTGTAGCTAGTGACTCCTGCAATATATTCATTGAATCTCACTCATTAATCTGATTGAAATGTGAATGTTGCTTGGCTTTACACTGTCCATTATATATGGGAAGCTTTTTTCTTTAGGCAAGAATGCTACTGGGTGTTGAAATTTATATCTAAATTGGTACTAGTTGATATTTGGATGTACAACTAAGTCTTTTTAGTGAGTATTAACTGAGGAGTTTTTTTCTTTTGGAGAAAAGGGTAGTTGCAGTGAACAGGAGCTGACATAGCTCAGAAGGCAAGACACAGATCACGTCACAGGAGTCTGTAGGCCTCAGAAAATAAGCACATTATTTTTGGTCAGTTGCCAATAAAAGTGATTCTTTAAACTTAGGTTATTTTTGTTACACAATTCTGTGCTAGTTAGCAATCTAATGAATTACAAAGAGATGGCTTATTTATGATGTCAGAGTTGGAATGGTATCAAATGCTTTGACAAAGTCCAGATGTGCAAATTGGATTGGAGATGTTTCATCTAGGGCTTTGGTGACTTTTTCAAAGAAGTTAAGATTAAAAGGCATGGTCTACTCTTGACAAAGCCAAGCTGTGCAAGAGTTTGCAAATCATATATGTCCTTATTGTTTAGATCTGCAGTAATTTTTCCATGACTTTACAAGTAAAACTATAGAGACTGATGGATTGACACAGGCCACCCTTATAGAGGGCATACATTTACTGTTGCTAGTCACCTTTGACCATGCCATAATCTGATGAGCCAAGTTTAGTTAACATTCTCCCTCTGATAATCTTGTTTACTTCTCCTGAAGGTTTGAGGACTTGGATATCTTTAGTTTAGGAGTGCATGGACTAATGCATACTTTGTGGAGTTTGTGGACTCCAAAAAGAATAATTATTTGGAGCCCATTCACTAAAACAACTATTTTTGGGTTGTGATTTAGATAAATTTGACTCAGTCAGATGAGTGTCACACTGCTTATTTTCAGTTCTGGTTACACAGTGAGATGATCCATATGCATCTTGCTCAGGCCTTACAGTCTGACACAAAAATTCCCAGTATTGCCTAGTATTGCCTAGTTCTATTTCTATCTATTCTGAAGTATAACCATTCAATAGATGGGCACCCACTCACCATTCACTTTAATTCTTTCTAGATATCACTAGATCTAGCTGTTTACCAACAGGACATTCCCATCAATCTCTGTTATCTTTTCCAGCTAGTTCCAGATGTATTCCTTCACATAACAAGTGTGTACTCCTCAGCATTCTCTACTTTAATTTCCAGAAGTGACCTTTCAGCTTGTTGACATCACAGCTCCCTAATGATACAAATGCTTTAGCTACTTTATTCTGAAAAGGCCGAAAAAAAAGAGTTCTTTAGATGGCAGCCTGTGGCATCCCAGGCCATAGTCCTTGTAGGTGTCTATCCCAACAGTCTGTATAAATGACATGGTGTACAATACCATCAGTTCACATCTAGCATACTTCTAACTCAAACTCACAACCTTATTTAGTACTAATATAGTTTGATTCCCAGATTTATGGATAAAAAATTGCATTCTTACTCAAAACAGAAATAATTAAAAAAAAAAAAAATTAACACATCAACAAGACCCCCCCACACACACACACACACACACACTTGCTAATTATATATACTAACTCTAAGACTCCCTAAACCCTTCTGTTCCACAATCTCACTAAAAAAAGGCATCAGCTCTTTGTGATGACTTTACATTATGACCTTCTAAATGACACCCACATATATATATATATATATATATATATATATATATATATATATATATATATATACATCTCTCTCTCTCTGCATATATATATATATATATATATATATATATATATATATGGATCTAGGACACTTGATCGAAAGACTGACTGTCCGAATCCAACCCTGCCAAACACCATTTACCGAAACTGCTTTCACCGAAAAAGCAGTTTCGGTAAACGAAAGGTAAAACACACACACACACACAAAAACAAAAAAAATAACACACACACCATGTTTACGCAGGGGGGCTTTGCCCTCCTGCACCCCCTACACCCCCCTACTTTTATATTCTCACTCCAAGATCACACTACAGTGGGGAAAAGGGGATATTCCTTATCCTCACTGTAGTCTCGTATCACCCACTACCACTTCCCCCCGATTCCCTGTACTTTTATGAAAGTTTCGCAAAAGCACTTTTTTCGATAAAAAGTGCTTTCGTGAAACTGTGACAGCCCGTTTCACTTTTGGTGAAACAAGCTTTTGGTAGACTGTCCGAGTTCCATATATATATATATATATATATATATATATATATATATATTTATAATGTCTAACCACAACACCTAATCTAGCATTGCTGACAATCATACCTTGATAAATCTAGTAAACTAATAGTTTAAATGGATGACAACACTAGAGAACAGTCAACTTTATGCTTTGCCTTTTGTTTTGATAAGCAGCAAAATGGAGCTAGAAACAAAAAACATCAATAGTAGGACAGAAGGAAGGTTGGTATATTGTGTGTGCAAGAGACCAGATGGAAGGGGAGTAAGGCTAGGTGTATCGGAGGTGGGTTCAAATTGTTTTACCATGGTGTGGATGGCAGGAGAAATGGCATAGGAGATAGGAGGGAACAGTATTCTAAGAGTGTTTTGGAGGTTAAAAGATTGCCGGATAGAGTGATGTTTATCAAGCTGGAAATTAATGGTGTAATGATGAATGTTGTTAGTGCATATGCTCCACAAGTTGGGTGTACAATGGATGAGAAAGAAAAATTTTGGAATGAATTGGATGAAGTGGTGATGACTGAAACCAGGGGTGAGAGAGTGGTGATTGGAGCAGATTTCAATCGGCATGTTGGTGAAGGGAACAGAGGGGATGAGGAAGTGATGGGAAGGTTGGTGTTAAACAAAGGAATGCAGAAGGTCAGATGGTAGTGGATTTTCTGAAAAGGATGGACATGGCTGTGGTGAATACATATTTTAACAAGAGGGAGGAGCATAGGTTGACATACAAGAGTGGAGGTAGATGCACACAGGTGGATTATATCTTATGTAAGGCGGACAGTTTGAAGGAGATTGGAGACTGTAAAGTGGTGACTGGGTAAAGTGTAGTTTGGCAGCATAGGATGGTGGTTTGTAGGATGACAGTGGTGATCAAGAAGAGGAGGAGGAGTGTGAGGGCAGCACAAAGGATCAAATGGTGGAAATTGAAAAAGGGTAATTGTGAGGTGGAGTTCAGGGATGAGTTAAGACAGGCACTGTGTGGCAGTGAAGAGTTACCAAATAGCTGGGTAACTACAGCAGAGCTAGTAAGGGAGACTGCTAGAAAGGTGCTTGGTATGACATCTGGACAGAGGAAGGACGACAAGGAGACATGGTGGTGAAATGAGGAAGTACAGAAGAGTATACAGAGAAAGAGGTTGGCAAAGAAGGAGTGGGATTGTCAGAGAGATGAAGAAAGTAGACAGGAGTATAAGGAGATGAGATGCATGGCAAAGAGAGAGGTGGCGAATGCTAAGGATAAGGCATATGAAGAGTTGTATGAAAGGTTAGACACTAAGAAGGGAGAAAAGGACCTGTACCGATTGGCTAGACAGAGGGACCGAGCTAGGAAAGATGTGCAGCAGGTAAAGGTGATAAAGGATAATGAGGGAAAAATACTCACAAGCGAGGAGAGTGTGTTGAGAAGATGGAAAGAGTACTTTGAGGGGTTGATGAATGAAGAGAATGAGAGGGAGAGAAGGTGGGATGATGCAGAGATAGTGAATCATGAAGTACAATGGATTAGCAAGGAGGAAGTAAGGATAGCTATGAAGAGGATGAAGAATGGAAAGGCTGTTGGCCTAGATGACATACCTGTGGAAGCATGGAGGTGTTTAGGTGAAATGGCAGTGGAGTTTTTAACCAGATTGTTTAATGAAATCTTGGAAAGTGAGAGGATGCCTAAGGAATGGAGGAAAAAGTGTTTTGGTACCGATGTTTAAGAATAAGGGTGATGTGCAGAGCTGTAGTAACTACAGAGGAATTAAATTGATCAGTCTCTGCATGAAGTTATGGGAAAGAGTAGTGGAAGCTAGGTTAAGAAGGGACGTGATGATTAGTGATCAGCAGTATGGTTTCATGCTGAGAAAGCACTACAGATGCGATGTTTCCTCTGAGATTATTGATGGAGAAGTACAGAGAATGTCAGAAGGAGTTGCATTGTGTTTTTGTAGACTTAGAGAAAGCATATGACAGGGTACTTAGAGAGGAGTTGTGGTATTGTATGAGGAAGTCAGGAGTGTCAGAGAAGTATGTAAGAGTGGTATAGGATATGTACGAGGGCAGTGTGACAGCGGTGAGGTCTGCGAAGACAGTGATGGATGCGTTTAAGGTGGAGGTGGGATTACATCAAGGATCAGCTTTGAGCCCTTTCTTATTTGCAATGGTGATGGACAAGTTGACAGACGAGATCAGACAGGAGTCCCCGTGGACTATGATGTTTGCAGATGACATTGTGATCTGTAGTGAGAGTAGGAAACAGGTGGAGGAGACCCTGGAGAGATGGAGATATGCTCTAGAGAGAAGAGGAATGAAGGTCAGCAGGACTAAGACAGAATATATGTGTGTGAATGAGAGGGAGGATAGAGGAATGGTGAGGATGCAAGGAGTAGAGGTGGCGAAGGTGGATGAGTTTAAATACTTGGGGTCAATAGTCCAGAGTAACAGTGAGTGTGGAACAGAGGTAAAGAAGAAAGTACAGGCAGAATGGAGTGGGTGGAGAAGAGTGTCAGAAGTGATTAGTGACAGATGAGTACCTGTAAGAGTGAAAGGGAAGGTCTACAAGAGGGTAGTGAGACCAGCTATGTTATATGGGTTGGAGACAGTGGCATTGACAAAAAGGCAGGAGCTTTAGCTGGATGTGGCAGAGTTTAAGATGTTAAGATTTGCACTTGGTGTGACGAGGGTGGACATGATTAGGAATAAGTATATTAGAGGGATGCCCAGGTTGGAAGGTTTGGAGACAAAGCCAGAGAGGCAAGATTACGTTGGTTTGAACATGTGCTGAGGAGTGATGTGAGTATATTGGGAAAAAGATGCTAAGGATGACGCTACCAGGTAACAGGAAAAGAGGAAGGCCTAAGATAAGGTTTATTTATGTGGTGAGAGAGGACATGCAGGTGGTTGGTGTGACAGAGCAAGATGCAGAGGACAGGAAGAAATGGAAACAGGTGATCTGCTGTGGCGACCCCTAACGGGAACAGCCGGAAAAAGATGATGATGATGAATAAAATACAAAAAGGGAAATAGATGTATTGATTTTATTTTGGCCAAAAATACGTTATTGCTTAGACAAAAGCCTTTAGTGAGTAACAAGCAGCAGGGCTCTGAAGCAACACAGTGAAAGATTCAGTGCACTAAAACAGCAACTGCAATGCATCATGCATGTTCCTTAATCTCACTGTAGTAGAAAATTTTACTGAAACCAACAGAACAAAATAGGATGAAACAGAGCTCTTGATTCATGATTGATATCTAAGCTTTGGCTACTATTGTTTGTATCCATTTCTTTCTGTGCTTTCTGTTGCAGTCATGCAAACACATTGTTTTCAGTCAAATAAAGAAACTGAATGATCCAGCAGGAAAGGTGCTGTTCATGGCCTCAGATGGCACAATGATCAGTGTTCTTCAAACCATGAGGATTCCTGAGTCTGACTCAAAGTGAGAAGAAAGATTGGATCGGATTTTTAATAAACTTGGCCATGGAACAAAGGAGGTTAATAAGAAATTTGTGACTAAATCAATAAGGAGGAAGATGGACTTTGACATGCTGCACTGCAATTTGCATAGCCTTCTGGGTCAAAGATACACCACAATAAAGTTGGGAAGAAAGAAAACAATTTGCCAGCTGCCCTAAGACATTCATCACGGTTCATCAACACAGCAAATGCAATGCAAATTCAAAATTTAGAGTATCCCAGTTATAGTAATCTTGTGCTGTAAAATTCTGTTTGACATTGAAGTTATAGTCATAGTGCAGTTTGCAGGAGCTAGCCAAGTATGTTTCTGCACCTCTAAACTCCAAGTTGCATGAGCAAAAAAAAAAAAAAGTCATGATTCTACTTTTTCTTCTTTTAAACTTTAGCAAATGGCCTGTAACAACTTATAGCACACTCAAAGCACTGAAGCACTTCAGTCCTGTATCACAAAAGCATGATCAAAATTAATTTCTCTACGGACATTCAGAAATGCCGGTACAGAAATGAATACCAGTACTGCACTACTGATTGATCGGCATTTCCCAATAACACCTCCTAACACTTTCTGCCTGCGCAGCTGCTCCTTTCACCCCACCTGAGCTATGACTCTGTTCTAAACTAAAATGTTTCAGAAAAAAAAAGGCTTTGTGGATGTTGAAAGAATGAAAGAAAAAAAATCACCGAATTTTAAAGCATCAAACAATATTCCAAGCGAATGCCAAATTTCTGTCAACAAAAATTAACCACTTTGCATTTTTTTGTAGAAAATAAATGTCAGTTCAGTCCCCATTCCAATCCAGTAATATGAAGTCCCTTTATATGTCTCACTATATGTTTGTCAGGTATCAAACATTTGTTGCTTCAAGCCATTACATATGCCCCTATATTTGCTATTGTTCAATATATACTTTTGAAATTCAGATCCCATTTCTACATGTTTGGGGTAGTGAGATGCTTCATAAATGTATGAAAATTATTTTTAAGGGGATACATAGTAAAGAGAAATACAATAATTCCTTGCTTCCTTTGCTGTGTGTTATGACAGTGGCAAACTATTCTGCTTCATACAGCTAAAAATTAAATATCTTGCTCTGGATGGATCTACATTGCCACTGGACAAAACAGATGGCAATGCAAATTCTGCTAATATAGGCCCACAGGTGGATTTGGGTTCAAGAAAAGCTTTCAGGAGCTTGAGGTTAGGCATCACTGAACTGGTGATCATGTGCTATGAGTCATAAAAAGGACTCTTTTCTGAGATGTCATGATTAATAACAGGCAGACTGGCAAAGCACACAAAGTCAAACTGCTTTATCCTGTCCATCCCTCAGTAAGCATCAACTTATCACCAGAAACCTGATCCTAAAGTGATATAAGGTGAAGGATAAAGGGGAGAATGTTGGCTTGGAGTTTATCCTAAGCATTTCATGTATTTAAAATGAATGTACAAAGACTGAGCTCAGTGAGACAGATACATGCAGAGATATAGCTGCATTACACACAGGTTTTGCTTTGAATGGGTGCAGCATGGCTGACTACTGTACTGAGATTCTTTGCAGTAGGACTGACTCACAAGTGTGAGTCAGCAATGCCCTGGTACATTTCTGAATGATGTGTAGAGAACTTTACTATTACATGGTGGGGACAGCTTTTGCTGACTCACAAATCAGTACTGAAGAGTGACCAAATGGTTTGTGAAATGCAAACCACTACTTTACTTACTGTTAGCCTCAAGTACCCCTTGTGGCTATCAATAATTTAAAATGAATCTGGACCCATTATCTTTTACTGATGGTGCTTAGTATGATACCCAGCATGATTTAGAGACTACATACTGCAATGTATAGTATTATTAAATAGTTGCCTGCATACCTGGGTATGAATAATATCACCACATTCCTTCATATTTGTATAAATATGAATTACTGAATTTTCTTGTGCTTCCAGGTAACAAATGAGAAAGCATCACAGTTTTAGTATTACTCATATAGTTAGACATCTCTTTTTAACATATATCCTCCTGCTTTTCTTTCATGCACCAATCAGCCTTTAAAGACTACCTTTGCATCTGTACATAATGACTAGCCCTCAGTGACAGTCTGAGGAAACATAGCACTCATCTTTAACAAGGACAGTGTGTCAGTTCCATGTAAGTATGCCATTACTTAAACTTCTTTATCTCTATTTACTTGGAGATTTAAAGAAAAAAAAACTATAAATGTTTCTGATATATGTCAGCTACATCTGCGAAACACTGATATGAGGTTCATCAAATTTACAAAAAAAGTGATTGATGACAGAGCCCCACAACATGTGCATATACTCACTAGCAGAAAAAAATAACCAGCACTATAGTATAGATGCTTAAAGTTGTATTTACTGCTGAATCCACCCAAGTTTGACTAGCAACTTAGGTGTCAGAGTTCTTGTATGGAATATATAGATGCGTGTGTGCAAATAGGCAAATGTTAATATTATTGAATGTGCATTTGACTGAGCAGTGAAGTTTTTGAGCAGAGTTTTTTTTTTTTCATTTTGATGTTGAAACTTTCAGATATATTAAAAGTTTTGTCATTACAGGGTAGTAGTGTGTATATGAATGTGTGGAGCTTAGTGCTCGAGCAAGGGTTAGGTAAGCCAAAAGATTTTTTATTATTTATTTATTTATTCATCTTTTGTTGACCAGGATAGTCTCACTAGGCTTCACTAGTAGCTTCTTTTTAGGGGACACCCAAGGTAGCGTTTATAAAGTATTCAGTAAATTTGGCCAGGGTATCGGGCAACTTTCCCTACTCTGATACTGTCATTATGCAAAAAATTGTAAAGAAATGTGTTATAAATGCAAGTAAACAGGACATGTGTGGATAGATTGTGAGAATGAAAGGAGGCTAGATTGTGAAGTTGAACAATAAAATATAAATGAAAATGGAATATCACAACTATAACAAGAACAACAAAAAGAGATGAGAGAAAGTAGTGATATAAATAAAAACGAGAGTTTTGATAATATACAAAAAAGGGAAAGGAGAGGGATAATGGAACATAAATCAGTGTTGAAGGATATAAATTGGAGAGTAGTTAAAAAGAAAAGGATGCTTTGGAAAATACTTAAAGATAGGAAAAGCAAATTTCAGGAACCACAAATAAAAGTTAAAAAGAAAGGGAATTGTAACTAAAATAATTTTTTTATAGGCTAAAAAGAAAAGAAAAGCAGGGATATAATCACATAATTCTATCTATTAACTTTAATAGTATTAACTGGAATAACACGATAGTGTAAGAGGTGTGATGTGGATTTCATAATATTAGAAGATATTAGGATGTTAAATAAAGATGGAGTCCAAAATCCACGCAATACGATTTATTGAATGATCACAGAAAAGATTTAGTGCTTTCATAAAGCTTGTAACACAAACTTCATCAGAACCTCAAACAAATGAAAATAAGTTAACTTAAATATCCCTCTCAAGTTAGTCACATGGTAAAAATCACCAATAGCATGAAAAGTTATAAAACTGACCCTCTCAATAATAAAAAAATTACAATAAATGTAAAAATAAAATATACATAATTATTACATAATTACACCTTGTATGACAACAACCTTAAAATATTGGCAAGGGAAACTGAATCATTTTAACCTGGAAATGTATTTGCATTTAATTTTAGTTGCCAACAAAGTTTCTTATATTCAGTTAGATTCCTCCATAGCCCCCCCCCCCCCAAAAGCATTTTTAGGGACAACTTCCATACCATAAAATAAAAATATTGTAAATATTGTAAAATATTGTAGTTACATTTGAGAAAGAGATGGTAAAAAAAGAGGATTAAAAGGAAAAATCTGTGGAGGTAAAAGAAAGAAGTGGAACAACAAATTACATTAGCAGAAATGATAATCTATTAAAGACTATACATGCATATTCAGTAGCTGGCTTTTATGGCATAGGATATCAAATGTAAAATTAATGTTATGGCAAAAAGAAATATTAATACAATTATTTAATGATTGGTTAAATAATAGGATAAATCATGAAGAAATATGTGAAGGTGTGATGAGATTTAAATGGAAAAAGGGAGAGAAGAATTAAATTACGAATTGGAGACCTATCATGTTGAATAATTTTGACTATAAATTATTCATGAAAGTAATACTGGAAAGATTAAAAGATAAATTACATTATGTAGTAGAAGAAGATGTTTATGTGGTTAGAGGATAAGAAGTATTAATGATAATTAGGGAAATAGATGATATTAAGAAAGGACAAACAGAAAGAAAACTAATAGTGGTAACAATAAATAAAGCATTTGGTTAAATAGGATGTGATATTTTATGGCAATTAATGGAAGAATGCAATTGTAATATAAAGATTAAAAAAAGTATGTGCCTTTACATGTTATGCTGATGCTATAATATTAATAGCAAAAAATGGAAAATAAATGGAAAAAGTAATTAGAAACGTATATGATGGATTAAAAGATATTGGATTAAATAAAGAAAAGTGTAAAGATATAAAGAATTGGAAGATTGGGAAAAATATCAGCATTAGGAATTAAATGTGGAGAGTATGATATGAAGGAACAATGGGAGAAAATATTGAGAGATTTAAAGGGACTTAAAATTATGTGGAGTAGGTATAAGTTGTCATTAAATAAAATGTACATTTGATAAATACAGTATGGATGGGGAATTATCATAATCAGCTAGGATATATATATATATATATATATATATATATATATATATATATATATATATATATGTGTGTGTGTGTGTGTGTGTGTGTGTGTGTGTGTGTGTGTGTGTGTGTGTGTGTGTGTGTGTGTGTGTGTGTGTGTGTGTGTGTGTTTCCAAGAGATATAGAAAGCAGTTTATTGAACTTATTCTTCAATTTATTTGGGGATCTAGATTAAATCCAGTTGAATGAGGAGCTTTGAATCTGGAAAAACATGAAGGTGGTCTGGGTGTAGTGAACCTTATAGTGTATGGAGCGTTCTTCAATTTATATAAAGTTTTGAGATGAATAAGTGGAAAAGATAACAGGTTAGTGACAAATATATAACAAAAAATAATGTCATTTAATACTTAGAATGAATATAGAAAGAGAATGAAAAAAAAATGAAGAAATAAGGATGTACCAACAAAAAATAAAAATGGAAATTAAGAATAGACAGAACTGCTGAAAAGAAGAAAAGTTGGTACAAAAATATTATGAGTCAAAATTATTATGTGAATTCTTGTGAACATTTTACAGAACAAAAAAATAAAGCTGTAAAGCAAAGAAATAGATTCTCCATGAGAAATGTTGCATAGCACAATTTCTTATGGAGGTTACAAATTAATAAGTTGTGAGTCAAAGTAAATATGCTTTATAAAAAAAGTTAATGACAGAATTTCTCTGCATTGTGGAAAATTAGAAGAAGCAGAACATGCTTTTTAACAAATAAAAGTGATAAAAATCTATGCGAAAAGATAACAGAAAGTAAAATAGAAGAATTGCATGGTTATAAACAAATATATATGGATATGATTGAGTATGTGTTTTATGGACAGCATAGTAAAGAATATGTTAATAATGTGGATGAAATATATTTGGTGTAATTAGGACAATTTGAAATGAAAGGTTAAATGAAGTTATGTTTAGTGGTAAATGGATATTACCAAATACTATAGGGAAAATCAAATGGTGGTTACAGAGAAAAGAGTTTGGGTCTGTATGAATGTATATTCTTTAGTAAATAATGAAGGAATATAGTATGAAATGTCAGTTCTTTCTGTAAATGTGTAAATATGTATATTGTAAATATGTTCTAAATAAATCCCCTGCTTATAACTCATAAGAAACAGAGTATAACGAATAAGTACATATAAAATCACTTTAGCTAGCAAATCTAGGAGACTCTCTCTATCTGATACCTTCCCTGTGGGAGGAATACAGACACCTTGTACTCATAATTTATAGCTTATATAACTAACAAGTACATGGGCATGTCCCATTCATAGTGCAAAAGTGTCTGGGAGGAAAGTTTGTGAGCAGGGTCATGGCAGAGAATGGAGAAGATGCATTGTGCACTGATTTGGTGCAATATAGTAGAGATATGATGGATTTAGGAAGTTTGTTCCAACCAAACTGTTTGGTGAATCAGAGGTTGCTTTGTTACAACCCTCTATTCAAGAATGTTGTAGGATGATTTACTTAAGGATATGTTGGTGCAAAGTGAGCTGAAGAAGTGTGGAGAAGCTTAATGGGGAGAAATAATGAAAATGCAAAAGGAGGAGAATGTGGTATCAATATTAGAAAAGAAGAACAAGTAAACACACAAAGAAAACAATCATATGTGGAGACTGTTGCAAATAGAACTAGAAAGAAAGAAGACAATAGCAAAGATAGTAGTACAAGAAGAAAATATGTTATTAGAATACAAGGAAAAGAAGAAAAGAAAAAAATAATTAAATAGATATGATATTTGGAACAATGTTATAATTCCACTGGCATTGAAACTCATGAAGGAAAGACTTTCATTCAAATAAAGACATTTTTATGACATTATTTTTAAGACATGACTGGGTATGGAAACGTTTGTGTAAATATGAAAATAGAATGATAACCTTTGGAACTTAGATGTGATTTAAGCATTTAACAGAGAGACTAAAAGAAAGTTACATATTCAGCTTTGAACAAACATTGCGGAGAATAATGTTAAAAAAATATTTGGAAAGAATGTGTAATAATGCTAGTGACACTGATAAATTGTATGATAATAGAGTTGTATGCAATGAGGAATGGGCATGTATTGTGATATTGAAAATGGTAAATGAAAAAATTGGACATATTCCAAGTATTATAAATGTAGGGGGAATAAGGGCATGGTAAAATATCTAGGTCAACCCAAGGTGTTTCTTTTTTTATACTGTGGAAAAGAACACTATTTTATAGGTAAATGTGACAAAATACTTTGTGTGTGTGTGTGTGTGTGTGTGTGTGTGTGTGTGTGTGTGTGTGTGTGTGTGTGTGTGTGTGTGTGTGTGTGTGTGTGTGTGTGTGTGTGTGTGTGTGTGGGTGTCACTGGAATTTGATAAAAAATTGAGTTAAAATGTTATAAATGCCATCAAAGTGGGCATTTATGGATGGCTTGTGAGAAAGGAGAAGATTTAAATATGCAAGTAAATGAAGAACAGAATTGGATGACATACTTATGAAAGTAAATGGTGATTCATTAAGAGGACCAAATAGCATAAGGCATAGAATGTACAAGAAATTAATAGATTGGCAAAGGGAGTATTTATTGAATATCTATTTATTTATATTTGTTTATAGAGGTAATGCACTGATCAATATTAATCAATTCAGGCTCAGCTCATGTGAAATGCAAAAACATTTTACAAACAAAAAACAGAGAAATGTAAGCAATAACAGAATACTTTGGCTTAGTTAAATATAAGAAAACTGTGTATATGCATTATACTGAACAAGCACAGGCCAATGTATAATAAAGTAGAGTGTAATGTACAATATGTAGTTTCTACAGTGGCTCAATCTTCAGTGAATCTTGAGAGAGGAGAAGAGACTTGGAAAGGAGAAAGGTTGGGTGATATGTCCTGTGTTGAAGCAGGAGCACTCTGTTTGGATGAAGAAGTTCTATTTTGTAAAAATTATGAATGGATAGCTGAAGGAGCGTTTTGTTTATGAGGAGCTATACATTGGGATATTAAATTTTATATGAAAGAAGAATGAGGGGAATTAAATTAAAATGTAGACCCATCACATTAAATAATACAGATTATAGAAGTTTTATGAGAATAATACAGACAAAAATGGGAAGAACTATGAGGGATATAATGAAAGAAAGTATATATGGTATAAAAGGGAAGAGATATCAGAAATTGTATATGAGAGAAGTACTTGATATAAATAAAATGGAGGATGTGAATGTTATGGTGCGAGATATTAGTAAAACATTTGAGACAGTAGGATATGATGCCTTGTTGGATGTTATAGAGATGTATGGAAAAGGTTACACAATTAGAAGAGTATAAATGTCAGCATATAAAAATAATAGACTGATAGTGTTGACGAATGGGTGGATGAGTAAAGAAATATGTATGAAATGTGGCATAAGACAAGAATGTCCTATGATTGGAATATTGTTTGCATTAGTAATTAATGCAATAGTGAGAAAAGTAGCATATAAAATGAAAGACGCTAGACATGTGATGCAAAAAGAGGTAGTAACTCCTGTAATTCTGACATATGCAGATGATATAGTTGTAGTTTCTAGAAACAAAATATGGATGAGTGAAGTTTTGGTTTGCTTGTATGAATGTTTAAAGGAAAAGTGAATGATCTTAAGCAAAAATAAAATGAAGGTTTTCCTGATGTGGTGAAAACTGGGCATGTGTATTTTTCAAGGAAGTAAGTATCTTGCTAGGGATAAAAGGAGAAAAAATGGTGCAATTACGCTGGAATGAGAGAGTTTTGTGTGGTTGACATATGGACTCGTATTCAAGAAAAAAATTTTCATCTGGTGAATTTGGTATTAATGGGGAAAATAACATATATATGTCAAGCATTTATATGATCCCAAGATGATCTGCAAAAGAAATTGGGCAAATAGTGTTTTCTTTCATATAGGGTTCGAGATTAAACCTAGTGAAAAAAGGTATGTTGTATATGAGTGAAGATGAAGAGGGACTGGTGTTAAGCTTGTATGGAATATTAAACTGGGTAAAGGAAGAGGATGAGAAATTAATAGAGAGAAGGTTTAAATATAATTAATATAATTAAATATAATTAAAAAAGTTTTGAGAGAGGAGTGTAAGAAATATACACGCACACACACACACACACACACACACACACACATATATATATATATATATATATATATATATATATATATATATATATATATACATAATATAGATTCACTAGACAATCTCATAATAGTGAAATGTCAAATTTCAGTATGTCGAGACCGAAGAGTGGAAAGTGCAGTTACGTGAAACTGCACTATGCCGAATGTGGAAGTGTCGAATCCGCAAATGTCAAATTTGCTATCGTGGTGTCACATTTGTGACGTGTGATGTGGTTTGTGGATTTATCTGGAGTTTCAGGTAAGTGGTGTGTGTCAAGGTATTGGGTAGGGATTTTAGTGTGTGTGCGTATGTGTGGTGGTGTTTTTTGTGTGTTCGTATGTTTAGTGTGAATTTGGAGTTAGAATATATAAGTAGGGAAGGTGTGGGGGGTGCAGGGGGTTTGCCCCCCTGCTTATAGGTAGGTTAGGTGTGTTTGTGTGTTGTTATTTTTGTTTTAGTGTAGTTAGGTAGGTGTATGTGTTTGTGCTTATGTGCTTGTTTGTGTGTGTGTGAATGGTCGCAGTTGTACTATTCGTGATTTTGGGTTTTCGGGTATGTGGCTTTTCCACTATTCAGTCTCGAAATACTGAAATTCGACATTTCAGTATTTCGAGATTGTATAGTGAATCCATTTATATATATATATATATATATATATATATATATATATATATATATATATATATATAAAAACTGTGTGCATGTGTCTATACATATATATGTGTGTATACATCTTACTACTTCTCATTCTGTATTCAAATGTTAAACACATCGAGTCTTGGCAAAATATTTATCCACAGACAAAGTGTCTAAGTTGTGACTACATTTTTTTTCTTCCTCTTTAAATAATTCTAAACTACCTTTCCAATTAAGCTCTTTTATACAAACCCCCCCCCCCCCACACACACACACACATTTCTTAACATTTTTACATTTGCCAAATGCTTAATTTTTTTTTTAGCTATTGATACCCATTTTGGTGAAATCCATAGCTGCCTGGCACACATTTATAGTTGAAAACAGAAGTATTTATGCTTACTCAGAGGCAAGAAAACATGGATGTGATGTTGTCCTATCTCACCTTCATTCTTACTAGGTTGAGTTTGGATCCAATCCTTGGATCCATCTCAGCCTTTATTTTCAAGCTCGAGACCCACTGCCAGCTCGTGGCTGACTCCCTACCCCAGCATGCACTGGAACCATCTCCAGATCTCGTTTGCCACTAAACATATCAAGCGTTCGTCTGCTAGCTCTGGCTAAGTACAACAATTTTTGATAATTTTAGTCAATAATTCTTAGATGATTTTATTTTTATAGCTTAGTGTGTCTACTTATGATTTAGTATTTTCATAATTGGGCTATTTTTTATGATTTCTGGGCGTCATTTTTTAAACTAGGCCTTGTATTTTCTACTTTCCAGCTTGTTTTAAGTGTAGTTGGTTTATTAGTAGTACAGTTTGTTTAAATTAGAGAAGTGTAACAGAGCCTGTTTAAGTTGGAGGGTTTTAAGCCTTGTGTTTCTTGCTTTTCCCCTTCCCGGCTTGTTGTTAAGTGCAGTTGTTATTGCAGTGGCACAGTTCATTTAAGTTTTAGAACTGTAACAGAGCCCATTTAAGTTAAAGGGCTGTGTCCTTTTTTTTCTCAAAAAAAAATGTTTGATGGTCAGTGTACAGTTGTTGTTTGCTGTTATTCTTTCTCCCTTTCTCCTCAAAATGCCCGATGGCATTTAAAAAGCGTGACAGATGCAGCAAAAAGATGCCCCTCAGTGATAAACACACCCTTTGTGTTTATTGCTTTGGGGCTGTCCATCTCCAGGAGTCGTGCTCTATTTGCCACTCGTTAATTATAGAACCAGCCTGGAGAGAAAAATAAGTTGATTTTAAAAGATCTACTTAAACTCCCATCTCAGAGGCACTGGAAGAAGGTCCGGGTTCATCTAGATCAGATAAGTCACCTTCTGCAAAGTCTGACAAATCAGACAAATCTTCAAAATCTGGAAAAAGACCTTCCACTTCTTCATCCTTAGATCCGGCATACAAAATTCCTCAACTGTCCTCCTCGGATCTGAATTTTGTTGCATCAGATAGGAATCCATTGACTCAGACATCTTCTTGTTCATTGTCTGTGGAGTTTGAGCTTAGGAGCCAGTCCCCAACCTTGGAGCTGGTCTCCCCTATTTTGAGATTGCCCATATTAGAAAAGGCTAAATCACCTACTCCCTTGACCCGATCTTCTAGGAGTCCTTCTGATGATGATGATGTGGATCGGGTTATACAGAAGCTTTTACAGACACTGGCACTGGCCAAATTACTGTTGGATCTGACCCCCAGGACTTCAGATCCTATGACATTTACTTCCTTTGCTCCATGTCCTCCTCCGATCCAACCACTGGCTTGGGAGTCAGAAGGTCCGGAGTTGGTTCTAGTGGAAGTGTCGGATCTGAGACTCACCAGGAGTTCCACAGATCTGATCACTGTTCAGACATCCTCGGCTCCATAGGAGTTGGAGGGGTCTAGGAGTTGACACTCTCCGGCCGGGTCTGTGGAGGCGAGTTAGATCAGACAGCTGTCAGACCCGACTTTGCCTCTCCGGGCTTCAGCTCGGGTGAGTTTGGCTCCTACCTCAGCCTTGGGTCCATCGTCTTTGGTTCCATGGAGACTTCAGCTTCGTCACATCCAGGGATATACTTGGATCTGGGACAGGGGGCTTTTGAGGACATGAGGAAGGTGCTGTCTCCACAGACAGGTCCACAGTCCTCTTCAAATCTTCCTCCCTCTAGAGCATCATGCCTGCTTCTTTACCCCTGCATCCACAAGCATGCAGAGACCTCAGGCCTCAGGATGCCCTACAGGATACCCCCTAGTCTTCTGAAACCTCCAGAGAATACCCTTCTGAGGCGGTCCCTTGGAAGAGACCATGCAAGAGGAAGCACTTAGACTCCCCAGAGGAGTCTATAACTTCTGATACGGACCTTGATGAGGGAGAAGGGTCCCTGCGATAACCTCCTGATGATGTCTCCTTTGGAGACATCCTGGAAATGTTAAAGAAGAGAGGTGGCTGGAAGTCCTCTAACCCTTTGGTGGAGGAGTCTGTATACCTGAAGGGCTTTGGGTCTCACCCTTCCACCTCTTGGGTGACTCCTCCTTTTGATGAGCTCCTTGAGTTGGTTTCTCAAAAGGCGTGAGAATCCCCAGATTCCATGGCGCCTACCTCCCCCCCTGACAAATCTTCTTTGGTGAAAGGAGTTCCAGTCAATGCCATGGTCATGGCGATGGCTACTAAGAAGGAACTCTCAGTGACATCTTCTTCTGTCCATCCCCCGAACAAGGAATCCAGGACTATGGACAGGTATGGAAAGCACATTTTTTTTCAGCGTCCTTTTCTCTCAGATTGCTGAACTATCTCACTCCATTTTATGAGACTGCAGAGGAATCTCCTGAAAGAGCTAGGAGATACCCTCTAAGGTTCAGTAGCTGAAGAGGTTGCAGACAAAGTATCTTCTCAGCTCACTACCTTAAACTCAGTTGTTAACGCCTCCATGAGACTCATCTCCTATGCAGCTGATGGAGTGAGCAGAGTAGCGGGTTCTGGAATTTTCTTAAGGGGACATTCTTGGATGCACTTATGTGACTTTGTGGAACCTTTTAAGTCTTTCTTTGTAAAACCCCCATTTGACATCTTGTCCTTGTTCAGGCCTAAGGTGAAGGACACAATGATCAGGTGTGAACAGGAAGGAAATACTCTGTTTGCCGTAGGAGTCCATTTTTCCATGCCTACTATACCTAATCCCAAAGGTCAAAGAGGTAATGGTAAGATGTGGTTCCGAAAATCACAGAAATCTTTTCAGGACACACGTAGTGAAAGTTCCACCAGAGGCAGAAGGGGAAATAATAATGGAAGATGATGGCCTCATGGCAGAGGGGGTATGCAAAATCAGGGCGACACAGAATCCTTCTTTCGTAGGCTCTTTCAGCACTTCTGAAAGAAGGCCCAGTTGTCCAGCTCTGGAGGCAGTCAGGGGTCACTTATCTTTGTACCAAGAAGCTTGGCAACAATTAAATGGGTACAAAGCATCATATCCAGAGGTTACATCATCCCATTTTCCCTCCCCGTTCCAAAAATGAAAAAAGTTCCAGATGTTCCACCCAGTCAAAAGGAACAGGCAACTCTAGAAATTCAAAAGTTGTTAGAAAAAAGAGTCATCCAGGAAGTCCCCGCAGATCAGTTAGGGTTTGGAACTTACTCAAGATTCTTTTTAGTTCCAAAGAAAACAGGGGATTCTGGATGTCAGCATTCTGAACAAATCAGTAAAGATGAACAAGTTCCGAATCGTGACACTGCAATTGATACTTTCATTCCTGGAAAGAGATGATTGGATGTACTCTATAGATCTTCAAAGTGTGTACTAAAACATAAAAGTGGGCAGGTGATCCAGGAGATACTTCTGCTTTCAGCTGGGAGCCAGTCACTACCAGTTTCGAGCTCTGACCAGTGGCATAACTGCAGCCCCCAGAGTGTTCACCAAATATATGGCTGTAGTAGCGCCTCACTTGAGATGTGTAGGATTCTGGGTATTTCCATACATAGACAACTGGCTCTTAACCGCCACAGCCAAGCATATGATAATCAAGGGCAGAAATACAATCTTGCAACTCTGCTCCCACCTAGGGATTACCATAAACTATGAAAAATCTTCCCTATTGCCTTCTCAGCATGTGGCATTCATAGGGGCAGAATTAGACTCAACACAGATGATGGCGAGACTTCCACCAGAAGGGGTCCAATCTATAAGGTACCAGGTGAAATATCTTTTGAGAAGAAATAAAGTCCCAGCAAGTATAGTTCTAAAAGTTCTATGGATCATGGCAGCAGCAATAGTTTCAGTTCCCCTAGCACATCTACATTTGAGGATTCTTCAGTGGTTGCTATCCACTCAGTGGTCTCACAAAATAATCATAACAGAATCTTGCAAAAAGGACCTTCAATGGTGGCTACACATCACTCAAGTGACTCTAGCTCGACTGTTTGTTCACTCACAACCAGTGGCCACTGTGGCCCCAGACACTTCCGAGATAGGGGGGGGGGGGGCATTATCTAGGAAAAACAGTCCAAGGCATCTGGCAGAACTAAGAGGCCCTCTTGCATATCAATGTCTTAGAGATGCAAGCAGTGCTTTTAGCATTGCAAGCATTCGAAGACTTTCTCCCCCTGGGAACCATTGCTATCCAAATGGACAACATGTCATTCATATGGTATATAAACAAACAAGGAGGAACCAGATCCTACCCTGTATGTCGAGAGGCCCTGAGAGTATGGCAATGGGCAACCTGCCGCCCAGCACTTTCTGGTAGCAATGCACATCCCAGGGAAATCCAAGGTAATAGCAGACAGACTCAGCAGAGTGATTCTGATGCCTCATGAGTGGTCCCTGAAACAGAAAGTAGCGGAGAATTTTTTCCAAAAATGGGGTTAGCCTTGCTGCAACCTGTTTGAGACATCCATGTGCAGCAGCTACTTTGCCCTCACCATCCCCCCCCGGGTGAGTCACCAAGGGATGTACTTGTACACGATTGGTCCCCAGGCCTCCTTTACACTCCCCCCTTTCCACTAATTTCCAAAGTCCTTCAGAAAGCCAGTTGTTTGAGAAGGGACTTGATACTCACTGCTCCATACTGGCCTCACCAAATCTGGTTCCTCTTTCTGTGGCTTCATATTCAGGAGGAGCCATGGGTTCTGAACAAAGTTTCAGACTTATTGACCCATGCATCAGGAATGCTCCACCCATCCCTTCAGACTCTCAAACTGACAGCGTGGCTGCTCTGATTCCAATGATAGCCCTGTTCCCAACCTTCTCCTCTCAGGTGAAACACTATCTAATTTCTTTTCATAAGTCTTCAAGTGAGGAAGATTTACAATATCAAATAGTAAAGATTCTGTTTATGGGCTGCCCATAACCATATTGATCCCTTTTCTGCTCCAATTAGTTTCATCCTAGGCTACCTAGCAAAACTTTTCAGTGAGGGTGCAGCTGCAGCTACTATTAGGGTTCAGCTAGCAGTGATCTCAAACTTCCATTTGGGAGACTTTAGCAGTAATATAATGTCTCATAAGCTATGCAAGGCTTTTCTCAAAGGTACTGTTTTGTTAAAACCACCTGTCAGGAACCCTCCAGTACCTTGGGATCTGAATTTCACTCTGTCTTGTATAGTTTTTCCTCCCTTCGAACCTGCATTATCTTGTGAATTAAAGTTTTTGACCTGGAAAACCATTTTCTTGGTGGCTATCAAATCTGCTAGAAGAGCTTGAGAGTTGTAAGCATTGTCCATAAAGCTCCTATATTTGCTTTTCCATAGAGACAGAGTGACTTTGCGAACAAACCCCTCTTTTCTACCTAAAGTGGTTTCAGAAACAAATTTGAACCAAAGTATTAAGTTACCAGTTTTCTTCCCAAATTATGAAAACAAAGCAGAGTAGATGTTACATCAACTGGATGTACATAGACAGTTATGTTTTTACCTACATAGGACTGCAGTATTCCAAAACTCTGATCAGATATTTGTTTCCTTTACAGATTCAAAGAAAGGATCCTCTATGTCTAAAGTTACGATTTCTAAATGTCTATCAGATTGTATAGCTTTTGCTTACAAGTCTCAAAATAAAGAACTTCCACAAAAAATAAAGGCTCATTCTACAAGAGCCACTGCTACTTCGTCAGCTTTTCTGGCTAAGGTGCCTATTGACACTATCTTTGCTGCAGCAACATGGGTAACCCCAGTGCTTTAATCATGCATTACAAAGTTGATTTGGCCCCCAGGAGAAGAGCCTCCTTTAGATCCATGGTTCTGAGGAATATTCTCCAGTGAGCCACCCAAGAATGAAGGTGCTAGGGATGCTGTCCCAACCTAGTAAGAATGAAGGCAAGATAGGACAATATCACATAAAGAAGTTATGTACTCATCATAACGTTCATTGTCTGTTCACCTTCATTCTTACATCCCACCCTCCTTCCCCCTTACCTTTCTCTTACTCCTAGAAGATTGTGTCTAATTGAATTGGATCCCCTTGACCTCTGCCCTTCTTCATCAGCCTCTGAATCCATCCTTGGAGTTAGGCATACCTTTATAAATCTAGGGCAAACAAGATCTAGAGATGGTTCCAGTGCATGCTGGGATAGGGAGTTAGCCATGAGCTAGCAGAGGACCTCAAGCTTGAAAATAAAGGCCGAAATTCATCCGAGGATTGGATCTGAACCCAGCCTAGTAAGAATGAAGGCAAAGGTGGACAACGCACATGGAATGCTATGGTGAGTACATGACTTCTTTTTTTCACTTGCGGAATTAGCAAACTTGGAGAGTTTATCAATCTTAGTACTTGTAGACTGGGAGTAAAGGAATAATTAAACAGTGGCTCAAGGTCACCAGGTCACCAACTGACCAGTATTGGAGAAGAGTTGTGCTTCAGCAATTATGCCACTGGTGAAGACTAGGGAAACAGTCTGAAAGTCCATAGATTCGTGCTGCTTCAACCACAAGAAGTAGCTTATGCCCCCGTAAAGCTGCATTCAAAATTGTGAGTACTTTCAAAAGTCCCTAGCATGAGACATACAGGCAAGATTAACATAAAAGCAGTTCCCTACAAGTCCTGTGCCCATTTCCCCAGTAAATTTGATTTATAACATTTCATTAAAATGTCATAAACACAAATCACAAATGATCATACCTAAAAGGTCTATCATCAAAACAACAAAACAAAACAAAAAAATCAAAAAAAAAAAACTTTTTTTACTTTTTTGCAGGGGAAGTTGCATCTCTGCATCCTCACCCTCTGCCAAATATATATACCAACTCTGATATTACACTACAGTGGAGAAATGGCAAATTCCTCAACCCCCACTGTTCTGTAATGTCACAAAGGGAAAGCCAGGAAAGTTTGATCATTTGTGCCAGCTTTCCTATATTTGACAAAATAGCTACTCGATAAAAGATATGGAACCCATTGGAAGCTTCCCACTGAAAAAGAATATATATATATATATATATATATATATATATATATATATATCTATATATACTCATTGCTTTTGTAATTGTTGTAACTGACCATTTCAATTTAATAATTTCTATTTTGAGTTTATGACATTTCAAGGAAATGTAGTACATCCATTCAACCAACTAGTCAAGCATAGCTAGTGATCTAAACTTGCTGTAGAATTACAAAGTCATTCCTTTTCTTTTTGGGAGCCCTCCTCTGCACTATTCATGAGGGTGACTTCACCCCCACTTCCCCCTCACTTATTTATACTAACTTTGCAGTTGCATTACTGTGAGGAAAAGAGAAATCTCCCCACCCATTCATCACATCTCATAAAAGTAGAACAAGGTATAAATCTGCCACACAGTAGCATTAGTATGCTGAACCAATGTTATGAAAAACATGTACTTTGATATGTTTTGCTAATACAGCAGTTCAATATAATTAGCACTGTCCTTTTACTATAAAAATTACCAAAATGGAACATAGTCTGACTGCACAATGGCTTATTAAAAAGAGAAGGGGAGATCTTTTTTCCAGACTGAGCCTTTCTTTACTAGCAAAAGTTATTGCTTGTATGTGGGAACACTTATACCTTACTCATGAACACTGTTTAGCTAGTCTAGCTAAACCCTCATTGAAAAACAGCAACATCCATAGTTATTTTCAGTAATGTGTATGGAAGAATAGTGGTTATTATCCTAGCATATCCCTTCTTTCTTCTCCCAAGTGCAATGCACAACATACTTTTCAATTGCTATGATTTATGACATCAGATTAGCTTTGCCTTTCCTAGAATAACTGATTTTATTCATAAAATCAGACCTGTATAAGGATACATACATTATTAAATAGCCCAACTAAACATATCCTAAAAAAATCTTCATTACTAGCTATATGGGTTCTAGTACAAGGAGACCTTCTATTCTGAAGCAAAAAAGAGAATGTTGTTTTTTCTGGATCTCTACTATAATTCCTAAAGGTCACTGCTATGGTGTTTAATGCTCAAAGATTGTGAGGTATATTGCATATGCTGAAGTGTCACAGTCTGTAACCATTTGACCATGCACTGCTTTTGTTGCATGCATGTCTTTAGCAATGTGTCCATTCTGTCTCACTCTTTATGCAGTTATAACTTCCTTGAACTATATGCATTGTTATAGACAGGGTCCCAGAAAGAAATGATATATGAACAATCCTTTTAAGTTCATATATGGCACCAGTCACTTTATTTGGCAGCAGCAAAATGAAACTCCTGTCTAACTTCTGTCTTTTGTTTAACTTTAGGCCAACAGATATTTCAGTCCCCTCCTATTCTGTTGATGACAATAATTAGTTTCCACATTATGCTGGTTGCCACTTGGGCAGTATGATATTCTTGGTACCTCTTAACTTTTTCTAACCTGCTTGTTCTCATGTTGGTTATACAGATAGTAAGACGAGTAGGGTAGACTAAGCTTTACTAATATACCGGCATTCTCTGTCTATACCTATGCAATTCCTAGACATTCTCAACAAACTGAGAGACATCATTTCACAAATATGTCTTGGGTCTTTCCAAGGGCTTTCTTTTAGTGAGTATTTAGTATAGTGAGACATGACAAATGGGCATCTACAGAAGGTGCCAGACTGCCTCAACTGAATCATCTCAGCATGGAGGTGATGCAGCTGTATTCAAAGAACATCCGATATTACCATATTTGCCACTCTATCATGTTGAGGAAGCCAATTTGCCATGCAGAGGAACTTCATTTTTGCTTCTGTTATCCATGATCTTATCTGTTTGTTATACATTCTACCTTCACTCATGGAGAATACTCAAGGTACTAAACTCCTTTATCAGAGGTCTCTGTTCTATCACCACCTGCAGAGAGAGAAATCACCTCTTTTCATGGGGAGAAAAGTGACCTTTAATGTGGAGGTGCTGATTTTTATACTAGCTGCTTTGTACTCAGCAGAGAAGATCACAGTTATTTTATGGTAAGAAGACACCATCATCCTGTGAAGTAATCAGATGTGTTCCTTTAACTGTGTGCTGCAGTTTAGTTCAGAGAAATCTAAACTCTAGGGTATCACGTGATCTGGAAAATGTAGATGCAACTATCCTTACCTGAGAATTTATATTGTCACCAATTTGTGGATGTGAATGCTTTGTAAAAGGATAGATTGCTACAACCTTTTCTTGTAAATCCACATAGACTATCATTTAAGTAACATAATTGGCTGTCTTGTTCATGCAAAAGTTTCACTGTTATGCTGATCAGTGCATGGAAAGCTTAATAAATGAGATTATGATGTTATGCTGTTAACTGTTACTATTTCGCTGCCAAGGAAGGCATCTCAGCAGATGAAATGAGATGAAGTATCTATCTGAATTGTCAGTTTTCTTTTCATACTTGTGATTTCTGAAGCAGTGGTAAGGTAAATACAAGGCCTTGGTATATTATGTATTTCTGTTATTTCCCTTCGTTTCCAAAAGCTTATCTGTGTGGAAGGTTAATTTGCAATGAAAGTGTATCATTAAGACTTGTGTTATCACTTAGCTTATCCAATATATTTTATTCAGCGTTTATAGTTTTATATGTTTATGGTTTTACATGTTTATATATTTTTAATTTTTATATATGTTTTTGTATTTTATTGCTGTGACGGTGAATGTGTTGTTAAGCAGCTTTTGCATGCATAAGAAGTAAAATAATAGTCCTGTTTCTTTAACAACAGCAAGTTTTTACTGATTGGATAATTGGTGATAGTTTTTTATATTTAAATAGTAAAAAAAATCAGTTTGGAATTATATCTGATGAAGCAGTATATCTGCGAAAGTGCTTATGTCTGTTTATGGAATAAAGAAAGTTTTTATTTTACATACTGGATTGCCTGGCCATTTTTGAGTCAACTTTGTTTTTTGGATATTTTATTCTTTGCTATGCCCAAAATGCAACAAGTAATTTGAAAGCCACATTAACGAATAAAATCAGTTTAACAGACTAGGTAGCCATTTGTACCACAAATGTATTATTATACAGGTTGTGACACTAAGTCCCAATTTTAGACATATTTCTCCATTGTACCACTGTACAATAAACCAAGGCTCTGTGTCTGTATTTTCCAAACATATATATTCCACAAAATAGAAGATACAACTGTACTTTGCGAAGGAGTATACCTTCCAGGCAGAATCACCAAATAAAGGACTTTTAACTAGTGAAAGGATAAATATAATTATCGGTTTAAATTTTATCACAGCTGAATAGTAAATACTTGGAGCTGTTTGTACATGGAACTAATTTAAGTCTAGTTTCATTTGAGTTTTTTACTGCGTGTAGTTGCCCCCCCCCAAAAAAAAAAAACTTTGATCAAGACTTAATGAGATTTACTTTATCTTGTCTCCAAGGTTCTGTTTAGTTCTTAGAGATTGTCAGGCTACATTTTACCTGAAATTTCCATCAGGCTGTAAAAAACTTAAACTTGGCTGATTGCATTTCCATAGTTCTTGGTTTTGTTCAAAGTTCTTCTTGATATAACAACCACTGGTGCAACTGCAGCAAATGAAAAGCAGACTGCTGATAAGGTATAGATATGGTACTGCAGCTTCTTCTTCTTCTAAGAACAGAGTACTGTTTCCTACAAATAAATGAAGAGTATATACAAAAATCATATGGTTGCCTTCATCACTATCATATGCCAGGCACAAAGGGATGATTCCCAAGTGCAAGTCAAATCTTGAGAGATTTTCTCTCATGAAAATCATGAACACAAAAGGACAAGGCACAATGGCTTGAAGTGGCCTCACCTCTTCTTGGCTGCACGACACAGTAGTCTGCAGATATATGTCTCAAGGCAATTATTAAATACTGTACAACCATTGTACTCAAACTAGCCACATGAAGTGCAATAATGGTGTATTATCATATCAGGTGGCCATTTCAATATGGCAGTGTTAAAAGTAGTAAATATGCAGCTTAGATATCAGGGTGTTTAATGGGTCTGTATTGATTTCTTACATACAGCTTTGCTCATACCCACGTCCTACACTTTTTATGGTGCCAGGGGTTTTTTTTGTATATACTGGTACTATATCATTTAATGTATTATGCAGCACAGCAGTCCCACCATCATACAATATTGTTAAAGCACCACATTATTAATCTGTTAATCTAAAAAAAAAACAGTTTCCTCTTGTCCTTGAGCAATGAGAAGTAAGTTAGGAATTTTATTATGGGTAATGATTGAGAGGCCTATACAATAATATATTTTTCTCCTAAGTGCAGATGGTAGGTCCCAATAAGAAGAACACTAGGGAGAGACTAGGTTAGGCATTCAGGTAATTGAAAAAAAATGGCTTTACTAATAGAATGCAAAGTACAGGGTCCAAGTAGGATACCACCCAGGGTCTTTGTGAATAAGACCAGTGGGCAGGGAAAGCCCATGACCAAGATTTTTAACATATCACTGTCCAGTGCAGAAGTGTCTGAAGACCAGGAGCAAGCAAATGAGGTGCAGTTATACAACTGTGGATGCTGAAAAAAATTCTAGGAGCACCAGTGTCAGGGAAAGTCATGGAAAGAATCCAAAGGTAAATGTCAGTTAATTTTCCAGAGGACGTCTATCTCCAGGACAGCAACTAACAACCTCATCCAGTTTTATGACTGGGATCCAGGAGAGTTTAATGAAGGAGTACCTGTACTCATGGTCTACAAAGATTTCACAGAGGCCTTTAACTTAGTTCCACATAGGACACTAGTAGGAAAAATGGAGGAGTTTGGGTCTATAATTATGATTAAGGAACCTCAATGCTAGATTGTTAGATGGCAGGACCTAGAAGATTGTGATAAGAGAGACTGTGTCAAAAATAAAGAAAATGAAAAGTGCAGTCCTGCAGATGTCAAACCTGGAACAGTATTCTTCAATGTGTGCATTACAGGTATATCTCAGGGAAGAAAGAACAGTTAAGGGTAGCAATGGTGAAATGAGAACAATCCAAGTAAGGATTTGCAAAGGCCAAATAAATTGGCTAAAAGGTGGCAGTTGAGCTCTGTTGCAGAAATTGCAAAGTTCTGTTGTGCTGGGTTGGGTTACAACAGTCTTGGTGTGAAGTATCAGGTTGGTGGAGGTTCACATGAAAATGACATCAGGGCTTCTTTCTGAAATATTATGTTTGGTCACCAATTGCCATTTCTTGTTTCCCTCCAGCCACATTACATTTTACTGATAACATTGCTGTGTGCTTTGTTGGTCAGGTAGTCTTCAAGTGAGATAAGCCTCTAAAATAATGGATACATTTTATAAAGTTACCAATGTCAAATATGGCCAAAAAACCTGATGTGGGATGATAGTTTCAACTGTATGTTAGTAGTACCTGAGCAGTGAAAAAGATACAGTAGATCATTGTTCAATCTTAGCTGCCAAGGGTGCTCTATTTTTTCATGTGTTTCTTCCTTTAATATGCACACATCATTTATTTTAGCTAGGTGTCTTGTAGATATCAACAGTAGCTTGTGACCGCTGATGTAGCTTCCTTGCAGACTGTAATGGGGTAGCTGATACACTACAGTTCTCATTTGTTTTATAATGATGGTGGGACATGAGATGTTCTTGCTGTGCCTGTAAATGCGAAGCCATTAAGCAGGTTGATTGCTTTTTTGTGTGACATAGGATCATAGGATCATAGGAGGTTACAAGGCTATTGGCCCTGAGGTCCTTATAAGTCTAGCCAAGAGTTTAGCCCATGTTTAGACAAGTCAGCACCCAGAGCCCCGGCCCAGCAGAGACACAGGTGGAATCCCAGGAGCGTATTTTTTGTTTCCCATCCAGTTATCTAGGTTGTGCTTAAAAGGGGATAATGACGCACTCTGCTTGACGTGGAGAGGGAGTCTATTCCACAGATGGGGGAGTCTCTGGGACACAAATCTGTCCCACCAAGAAGTCCTATTGATATCACAGACCAGGTTGAGGTCACGCTTACAGGTTGCTTGAGTGGAGCTTGATTTGCAGATATGCAGCTGTCCCATCAAGGCGGGGTTTGAGATTGCTTTGTATGCCAGACAGAGGTCACCTCTGAGGAGTCTGTATGAAAATGAGTAGAGGGTAGGGCTTTTAGCCTATCTGTGTAGGTAGGTGTTTGAGGCCCTGGATTCTACTGGTGAGGAACCTCTGTGGTCTATTGGCCTTATGAGGGAAGAATATAGATGTTTTATGACCTCTTTGTCCCTGGATGAGATACCCTTACTTATGAGGTGGGCCATGTAGAAAGCTTTCTGTACAACGGAAGCAACATGGTGGTCAAAAGTCAAGTTGCTATCAACCTGGGTGCTCAAATCCCTCACTACTGATTGTGTACTTAGGACATTGTTATTAGTGTGATAATATGTGAGGACATCACTCTCCTCAAAGGGGATGATGATACATTTTTTGGCATTCAGCTTGAGGCCATGTTTCTGGCACCAGACATTTGTTTTGGTGAGACGCTCTTGGAGGATGTCCACGTCACTTGGGGAATTGATGATTGCGCCCAGCTTGCATTCATCTGCAAATTTGGTCAGTCATAGCCCATTGGTTTTGGCCAGCACCTCAGAGAAGTATATCCTAAATAACAGAGGCCCCAAGACTGATCCCTGGGGTATGCCACTCATTACGGATCTACTGTTTGAGGTGGCTTCCCCTGTTTTGATTAGGTGGGTTCTATCAGTGAGCCAGTTTGCTACCCATCAGGTAACATATGAATTGATGCCTAGTTGAGAGAGTTTATCTACTATGCCCAAGTGGGGAATAGTGCTGAAGGCTTTGGCCAGGTCAAGGTAGGTGGTGTGCACCATCTTCCCCTCGTCCATGGCTTTGGTGACTGTCCCAAAGAAGTCAGTCAGATTTAACAGACAAGACCTCCTCTTGACAAAGCCAAACTGTGCGGGGTCGAGTGTTTGGAGGTTGCCGATGTCCCTGTTAATGAGGTCCATGATAATACATTCCATAGCCTTGCAGATCAGGCTAGTTAGGCTGATGGGTCTATAATTTCCTGGATTGGTGGACACTCCACTTTTGTGTAAAGGGATGACAGTGGCTGTCCTCCTCTCAGCTAGGACAAAGCCGGTACTCAGGCTTTGGTTGAACAGGGTGCCTAATGGTGCTGCAAGTTCATGCCTGACTTCATATAGGATGCAACCTGGGATGTTATTGGGTCCCAAAGAGGCTGTATTTTTAGCCTTTGAGAGGGCAGTGATGACCTGTTCCCTAGAGAAAAGGGGTGGAGGACAGGTGCTAGGGATATCCTGATTTACTGATGGGGAGACAGGGAAGAGAAGTTTTCATTGAATCTGTCAGGCAGTAGATTGGCTATATCTACACATTTGTGTACGTGGTGTCCTTGACCACCAGTTCTGAACAGATCTGGGTGTTTTCTTTGAGATTGTGGACATATGTGAAGAAGGCCTTATGATTGTCTCTAGTAGATATGGCCAATTTGGACTCAAAGTTGGCTTTAGAAGATTTCACTAGTGCTCTTATTTGCTTGTTCAGTCTAAGGAGAGATTGCTTCCAGTTGGGTGCCTGCTCCATCTTGGTCCTGGACAGCAATTTTTTCCTTTTGTTATATAGTTAATTTATTGCAGATGTCAACCAGACAGGTTTACTCTTCCTTGCAGAGGATGATTTTGTCCTGTCTGGTATTCCTGATTCCATGCATCTATATACATGCTCGTATAGTACTTTGGTGTAGATTTGGACATTGGTGCCAGTTCCTACAGTGGGGTAGGGGGCTGTGAAGCTGTTTATATCATCCCTCAGGAGGTTGTAATCAGCTTTGGAGAAGTTTTTTTGTTTTACCCTAGCTCTAGGGGGGGGGGGGGTCAAGGAAGATGGCGACTTCTTAAGTGACCGCTTTATGGTCAGATCTTAGCAGGGAGGATGATACCATAGAAGTGCTGCAATGGTTACTCATGTTGGTTAATACAAAGTCCAAGATATTATCATCTCTTGTGGGGGTATCAACTAGCTGTTCCACGGCATTTGCATTGATAAAATAGAGGAATCTCTGGGCATTTGTGTGCTGGTATGAGTATTTTTTCCAGTCTATGGTTGGGTAATTAAAGTCACTCAGGATCAGGGTAAAGGGTTGAATCATGATTGATTTGAAGAGGTCCAGATTGGTCCAGGTGGAGTGGGCATCTTGAGTCAAATTTGGTGGTAGCAATATATAATGGAGTATAGGTAAGGACTAGGATACCTACACTTTGTGAGCCATTTAATGTCTAGCCAATTTCCCTTTCAAAGATGAGAATCAAACCCTGTACCTTGTGTTTAAGAGGCAACAACCTTAACCATTTTACAAAACACTGGGCTGCAAGATTTTGATGACACTCGGGTACAAGACTGAGCTTAGTGATTTACTTATTGTAGGGAGGGACTCTGATTGCTGGGGTTTAATGTAGAAAAGCACTGCCCTAAGTTACTTAGTGTTGGCCTATCATTGTTGTCAGCAAGATTTGATGCCATGTTATGTATAATGTAAAAGAAATCGCTAGAAAGGTTTAACTTCGTTTTGTCCCACATGGTATGTGCAATCGTCCTGTTTTGCGACCCGTATTATCGAAATACAGAGAACTTCGAAGGATCAAATGTCGAAAGTGGTTTGCTGGAAAGCCATTTCTGACATTTGATCCATGTGTTTGAATGGCAAAAAAGCATTCACGTATTTGCCATTCAAACACACGGTGAATCTGCATTGTCGTTTTTTGCAGCCGCACTTTCAGCATTATGCACTTCAGATACACGGTTGATGACAATTCAAAGGTAAACCAATTTTGCTGCATACTTACCTGCAGACCAAAGGTCTGATACGAATGAAATTGTTTCTAATTTTACTCAGGTTTTTTAAACTTATTTTGAGAGGTATGCTTGAATGTGCAGATACAGACTCTTGAATTGTTGCTTCTTTTGTTGTATTAAGACGGTAGCTTATTTATATAAATAGAACTCTGATGATTTAACACCTGAAATTCTGAATGCACCTTTATGTTCTGCATAGGTGTTTTTAGCCCTTTCTTACACAGATTCTCAAACAGTTGGATAATAGAGGCAAATTAATGCATGGGGTATCTAGAATGTTTCAAGAGTCTTCCTTCAAGTGACAGATCAAACAAACAAAAATCCCAGTCAAACAATAGTCAAAGATCCAAAAGGAAGTGGTAGAAGGATAATTCTTTGAAAACAAATGAGGGGTTCCTTTTCAAAACAAGGTCATCCCTCTGCAAAGGAATGACTATGCCAAATCACAGAGTACCCTATGTCACCTTCTGCCTTTCCTTCTTTTCCTCCTTCTCCAGGTTGTTTCTCAACCCTGCAGCCAGGCCATAAATTGTCTCACACAAATGAGTTCTGAGAATAATTCAGAGTGGATAAACTTGGTAGTGGAAAGTATTGCCCTGTCAGTAGAATTCCTTCACACTCACCAGACATCATACCAGACAGAGCTGTTTCTTCCAGTGCTCCATCATATGGTAGAAGCAGCAGTCACAGAACCTGTGATCCACAAAGGCTCCAAAGTCTTTTTGTTACCAAAAATGGAGCACTCCTGAAGACCCATGCTAGATTTGTTCTTTCTGAACTCCTTTGTAAAAGCTCATAAAATTAAAAATGCTCACCTTACAGCTGGTCCTAGTGTTGCTTACAGACCACTGTTTCATGGTGACTCTTGATTTCAAGTGTAAGGCCTGTTGGGTCCTCAGGACATGACAAAGCACATATATGTAAAAGAGATGTTGTCAGTGATTCATACCCTAAAAGGTCTTCACCAATTATTGGTCTAGGTCCTCTTCTAATGGTCACAGACAACACTACCTTGATGTGGTACCAGAATAAACAAAGGGATACAAGATCATATGATCTTTGCCAGTTGGCAGTGATGGGCAGGGAGCTGGCTCTACAGCATTCTCTGATGCATCAGGCCTCATACATTCCATCAGAGGAAAACACAGTGGCAGACAGATAGATTAAGCAGATCCTGGAAAGACCCTCAGGAGTGGAAGCTTCTTGTAGAGACCTTCCAGTACTTGATCCAGATGTCAAGAGCACCTCAAGTAGATCTGTTTATCTCCTTTCAAAACAAACATCTGAAAAAATTATGTTCAAGATATCCTTGCAGCTATGGTTGGACGACAGATGATCTATCATTCCCATAATCAGGATGCATTTCAACCCTTTCTAATGATTCTCATGGTACTTCTAAAGCTTTAGAAAGAATTACAACAGATCATTGTTGTGACCCCTTTTTGGAACAGGGAAAGTTGGTTTTCCATTTTAGTGGAATAGGCCAAGGGCAATTACCACAAGCTTTCTCACAGACTGCATCTGTTCACTTAGCATCCAGGATAAATGATATACCCCAACTTGGAGTTATTAAAACTAACATCCTGGATTATTGTATTTCAATATATTTTAGGCAGTTGTTCCATGAGGATGTGTGACAGGTATTTAAAGAGGCAAGAAAACCTGCAACTAGAAAATCTTACGTTTGCAAGTGGAAGAGTTTTTTTAGGAAGTGCGTAGCCAATAACAGATATCTTGACAGGCCTTATTCACAAAATCTCTGCTGACTCTTTCAGATGCTTTCTCTGCATCAAGACCCACCACAAACAGTGGTATTTTCTTATATTCTGCTTTCCTTTGAATTATCATTGTTCAGTTATTGTTGTCAAATATTGTCAAATATTTGCTTCCCCTCCATAAATCCACATTGATACATATCTATCAATTTTGGCAACATCTTTGCCATTCTTTTAGGTATTATAGACATAAACACTTTATAATCATGGTTTAAAATTGAAATGGGTTTATATGAAGCTGGGTGTGATGTGTCTTTACTGTCTTTCTTACAGAATTTTGGTGCTTCTGCATTTTTTTAAATATAGTTAAACAAAGCCTTCCAGATCTTTATCAGTGTCTTCCCTCCTAGCTTTCAAACTTTCACATGAAAACCATCTCTTCCTGGAGAATTCTTGCAGATTGATTGCATGTCACCATTATTTTCTCTTCTCCAACTATCTCAGCTGTTAATTGTTGAGCCTCACGCACCTCTAACCTTGGCAAACATAAGTCTTCCATAAATATTTCCATTTATGCTTGTTTATTGATTTCTACTTCTCTCTGCTTTATACATATTTTCATACAATTTCCAAAATATCTCCAGGATCTGTGTTTATTTTTCTTGTTAAATGCTCCCTAAGTTTGGCAACAACCCTTTCAACTTTCTGTTGTCTAACTTGCTGAGCTAAAAGTTTTATGATCTGGAGATGTCAAAAAGCAGTTGTTAACAGCAATCTTTCTAAACACATGCATATTATCTATATACTTCCTTATTTTCTCTTTTGCACTCTGTTGTTGCTCCTTTTTTGTTTTTTGAGATTCTACTTCTGCTAAAATATTTTAACCTGTGTCTGCCCCCCTAAATGAGCCTTATTACTTCTTATCCATATCTCTTTTTCTTTTATTTCTATCTTATTTTTAAATACCACTTCTGAAGAAATTTCTGTCTATAACAACTACCCAATAATTTCCACTATCCATTCCTTAAATTCTTCTCTTTTGATCATGTTGGTGGGGAAGTGCTATGGTTTCATTTTTACTTAATTACCCTACATTTTTCCAACAGATTTGAGCTGCAAACTCTATCACAGATGCACAATAAATGAAGACCGAAGTTAAAAGAATAATATGTTCTTTTAATAGACCATATTAAAACATATAGAAATTAAGCGCTTTCATCCACGCTAAGGTGGACTTCTTCAGAATATCTAACAAATTGCTCTTTTAGTGTATTTAAAAACTTTTTGGCGCCAAAATCCGCCCACTATTAATTTTAAAGTGACATGGTAATAAAACATTTCTACAATGTTAAAAAATAATAATATAGTGATCTGTTCAATCACAAATACAGAATCTATTTAACCTAATCTATAATCCATTTAATTTTCTCAAAATGAACTATAAAATTATACGTTACTCTTTTAAAATATGTAGAAAAATATATAAAAATATATAAAAATGTGCAAAACCATCCTACATCTAATAAAATCTATACAATAATAGATACTAATGCAAATATGATGGCTATGAAGTTGCTATTGAGTAGATATATACATATTAGATGTCTTTTGTTTAAAAAAATATAGAGTTGGTCAATAATAAATATCATAAATATCAACAAAGATGTCATAGTTGATCTAAAAAAGCTTATATAAATACTTACAAAAAAATTACTTCTTACTATACGTAACTATAATATTTCTCACATATATATTATACATATATCACATTATTGGCATTATAACAATAAAACAACTTCCATCCTTATCTGTCACAATACTAACGCAATTTTAAAATAGGTTTTATTGTAATATATTCATTTAATCCTGGTTCCCTAGCTGCGTCAGTAAACATTTGCCATATTATTTCCTTTTTACATAATTGAGCTTTAATGTTCCCACCTCGTGGATCTGCTATAAGTTGGTCAATTATACCAATAAAACCTATTTTAAAATTGCGTTAGTTAGTTGGTTAGTTAGGCAGGGGAGGAGGTTTGTTTGTGCAAGTGAAGTCCTAGAGGTGATTGATAAGAATGTTTTATTTCTATACAGTAAACCAAGTTTTTTGATTTTTTTTTTTGTTGGATTGTTGGATATGGTGGTCAAATTACAGTTGATCGCCAGTTGTAATTCCTTGAAATTTGGTGTGAGAGTCCCCATGAATGCTATTATTGTCAAGGGAAGAGATACTGAAAGAGGTTTTAAGGTTGGACATAGATTTTGGAAGGAAATGAAGAAGGAGCTTGGCTTGCTTTGGGTTAACAATGAGTTGGTTATTGATTAACCCATGTTCAATGGTGTTAAAAGAAGTCTGTGTGAGGCAGTGAAGTTCAGGGCTGTCAGAGAGGGCAATTAGAGTAGAGCTGTCGATGTACTGAATCAGTGAAGAGGTGCCGCAGGTGGAGTGAAGATTCTGTGTAAAAATATTAAAGAGAAGGGATCCTAGAATATATCCTTGTGGAACACCTGTTTAGATAGGTAAGAAAGGCAAGCAGGAGGACTGCTATCTAACAGATTGCAGTCTATTGTTAAGGTAACAAGAGAACCACAAAGTAGTGGAAGTGGAGAGGTTGAGTTCAGTTAGTTGAAAAGGAGTTTGGGGTGAGAGACAGTGTTGAAAGCTTTGAAGAGATCAACGATTAGACATCATACCTGTATATTGTTATCTCTTGTCTATGCTATAGTCTGGGTGAAGGATAGAATAGCTGTAGATGTGCTGAGATGGGGCCTAAATCCATGTTGAGAGGGAGTGAGGAGATTTTTCAGGAGTAGATATTTACGAAGTTGCCTATGAATGCATTTCTCTAGAATTTTAGGGAAAGAGGGGAGAGGATGGCTATTGGATGGAAAATTGGAAGGGTCGGTGGAGTAACCTCCTTTATGCATTGGAATAGTATAAAAGGATTTCCAAATTTCTGGGACTGAGGATTCTTTGATAGAATGGGTGATAAGAATTGAGATGGGATATGCTATGGAACTGCAAGTTTGAGAAACTGTGTGGAGGGTAGGTTGTTGAAAGAAGGAGAACAGGGTTTAAGTTTCTGTAAAATTAATTTTATATAGGCAGTAGAAACAGGTTTCATGGAAAAGGCTGTGTGGAGGCAGGCAGATGAGGGGTAGGTTGTGATTGGATATTGTCAGGGGGAGTTAGTCTGCAAATAGAGTCAATAGAGTCAGTGAAGTAATTGTTTAGTAGAGTGGCGGTTTTGAGAGGAGTTTTATTGGGGAAGGGGTTAGGGATAGAAGATTTCCCTGGATGGAGAATGTTGTTCATGGTGTACAAAAATTTCTTTCGGTGTGAAATGTGGATGGATTGGGCTTCATGGCAGAATTTTTTTTGTCATGGATAATGATTTTTTTAGCAAGGTTTCTTAGTTCTTTGAATTTAAGGAAGAGAGAAAAAGATTTTGACTTTATCCATTGTTTCCAGGGATTGTCTCTAAATTTCATGGTGTAAAGGATGTCTTTAGAGAGCCAGGGTGCATGATTAAGTGTGATCCTAATTATCCTGATGGATGCTAGGTTGTTTAGTATGTTTAGGAACATATTGTTAAACTCAAGAACAGCATCATTTAGAGAAAGGTTGTATAGGTTAGACCAACTGACAAGGGAGAGTTGGTTGTTGAACGTTTGTATGTTAAAGTTGGACAAGTTGTGGCAGTCTGTATAAAGGTGGCTTTCTGGGGTTTGGGAAGGTAGTCTTAATAGTGAGATAGAGAGATGATCACTTAAGGAGTCTGGTAAAGTGGTGGGAGTATGGTAATAATTAGGGTTGGAAGTTAAGATCCAAAGTAGATTAGAGCTGGAGTTTTTATTAAACTGGGTGGGAGTAGTAAAAAGTTGACTGAAACCAAAGGGTTTAATATTAAGGGTAGGGGAGTGGGAGGAAAGTTTATTCCAGTCAATATTTATGTCACCTAGTATGATTGTCTCATAGAAAAAGTTTTGAGAGATCCAAGATAAAATAGATTCAAGAACTGGAATATTATTACCAGGAGATATATAGATAGATGCTATGGCAAATTATTTCTGTGGGTTAAGGTGACAGTAAAGAAAGATAATTTCAGCATGGGCGAAGTCAGGAAGGGGTAGAGGGAGGGAGGAGAGGTTAAGCTGCTCTAAGTACATGATAGCAACAACTCTCTCTTTTTTAGAAGCCTGTCTTTCCAGAAAATATCATTGCCAGGTGGTAGAATCTCTGAGCTTGTGATATGAGGTTTGAGCCAGGTTTCTGAGAGTTCTGTGCAGAGAGTAGTGGGCAACCCGGGCATGTAGATAGACAGGTATTTAGTTGGAAGGGTAGGGAGTTGGTGCCCAGGAAGGGGATGGGCTAGGATTGGAGTGGATTTTCCATCTGGTAGGAGTGTTATAGGAGGACAATTGGGTTTAGAGAAATAATAGTAGAAAGAAGTGGGTTTGATCTTTAGTTTAGGAGAAGAGAGAGCAAAAGACTGAAATGTTTTAATTTGTGAAACTGAATGAAGGAGATTTTGTAGAGAGAGGAGGGATAGGGAAGTGCAGGGATGAATTGTAAGAGGAATTTATTTGGCTAAGAGTAGGTGATAGTGGACGGTAGAGTAGGTTAGTGTGATATGATGATAATCCAAAGAGGAGGAGGGAGTTAAGAGGAAATACACTAACATGGTGATTAGTTTATGTGGGTATATTCTTGGGATGAGGAAAGAGTAATTATTGAATGTACTGAGATTGTTTAAGAAAGGCAAGAAGGTTTAGGGAGGATCAATAGGTTAGATGAGGGGAAAAAGAGAAAACAGAAAAATAGTAAAGGTGATGAGAATCAGGGGTGGGCAGAGGTGGAGAGAGGGAAACTGATTTGTGCTATAGAGGTAAAAAGGAAGTGGGAGGAGTGAGAGATAGGGTATGGTGAGCAAAATAGGGGAGTAATTAGTGATCAGAGGTAGGGGTTGAATAATTGGATTGAGGGGGAGGGCCCTTGGCAGGAGGTTAGGATATAAATGTAGAGTTTTCATGGGTGGGTGGAAATGGGGGCAGGGTAGGAGAGCTTAGTGAACCCAAGTGTAGAGAGGGTGAATGGAACAAGCTGGCCCAGGCAAACGTAAGACTAGTTTGGAAAAAATAAACAATCAAAAAGCAGGTAAGTGTTTTGAAGTGAACTGCCAGGAGAGACATACAGGCAAGGTGGTGAGGAGTTGGTTGACAAGTGAGAAAAGAGTTGCAAGGTGTGAGAGAGATTGAAGCAGACCCAACCAGAGAGAATGGTTTAACTGTGCCTCAAATTAGTGGAAGTTTGTAGAGTTGTGGAAACAGAAGGAATAGGCTCTCAACTAGCACAGTAAAAGGAGTGACCAGAAAGGCATGTTAGGATTTAGGTAAGATACTGGATAGCTGAAGGGTGGTAAGGACTGGAGCAGGGCAGTGGTGATTTACGAGGGACCATTGGGCTTGCTAAATAATTATTTTAAAACATGTTAAAGTAACATGGTCTGTACATACATTAGTTTTATATCACTTAATATTCGGATATTAAGTTGAGGTGTCCGATGGGAAGCAAGAGTTGGTTCCCTTCTGGAGTGTTTCCCTATGACTTGGATGTTACTTTTAGTTTCCCTAGGCCTCTGGCTGGATGTTATTATTCCAACCTATTATATATGACAGCTTTTTAAGTGTCATTTTCCAGCTTTTGTGTTAGATGCACCCATTAATATTTGGCAGGTTGATCTTTTATACAGTCATTACTTGTCATCTCCATTTGAACCTGTGTCATGTTTTAGAAGATTTTTGTTTTAATGAAACACCTCAACCCCCCCCCCCAGAATCTGTTAACTTAAAAAACATACAAAACTATGTACATATTAAAATACTGAAGTTTAACCCTCCTGATTGGAACAATTATCTCAAATCAACAGCTGCACACTCAGGTTTTAATTACCTAACCTAAAATTAAGTTATCCATGCGAAGGCATGTTACAGACTGTGCTCCTACTTACATTAATTGCTGTCTTTACTTGTCTTATCTTTATTACCTTCCCAGATGTAAAAAAAATCTTGTATGATTTATGAAAACATTAACTGTTGTTCTTAAAAAGCGCACTGGCTATCTTTAAATGAAACTAAAGTATACGCTGTTCTAGTAAAGACACTGAAGTTTTTAGATACCAAGGAAGCTGCTATCTCTTATTCACTTTACAAAGCTGCCTGCTTTTGCATTTCACTCAGAAAACAATGTCCAGACCTCTGAAGATTTATTGCCAAGCTGGCTGATTTTTCCTTTCCTTACTGTAGTGAAATTTAGTATATATAATTAGCAAGTGGTGAAGGCAGAGGGATTGACTCCCTGCAAAAAATATATTTTTTCCTGATGATTTAATTCTTTAAACTGTTGTCAGTTTGAGGATTTGAGTTTCAGAATTATGAAATTGTGATGATATGATAAGATATGTTATATTTCCCAATGCACATACTAGAAATAGATGTAGTATAGGTGTATAAATAGATATACACATGTACAGACACACACACACGCACACACACACACACACACACACACACACACACATATATATATATATATATATATATATATATATATATATATATATATTTATATATAAGAAGTCATCCTAACTATATACCCATGCAATGCACCATTATATATTGGTTAGGATTTACTAGGAGTATTTGTTTCTTTGCTTAAAATAGTAGGCTCGGAGAAGTAGTTTGGGATAGTTCTAGTAACTTTATTAATTCACATATGCATATTAAAACTGGACACTTTATTTAGTATTGATATAAAAAATGAACTTCACAGTGCTGTCTATCCATGACAAACAATATATATATAATATATATATATATATATATATATATATATATATATATATATATATGTGTGTGTATACTCTGTCTGCAGATGTGTGTCTTTCAGTGTCTACTTGCACTGTGCATTTAGATGCTTTTATTTATGAAAATTGTTTTCTAGTCATATACTAACCTGCAAGTGGATTGCTTATTCCAAGGTTTAGTATCTAAAACCAAACCTAAGGAACTTGCTTTTATTTTCAAGTATGATAGACGTTTAGTCAACAGTATGTGTCTTTATTTATACGGATGGATTCCTCAAGTAATAATTTAATTACCTTTTTGTTTTATGTGAATAGCAAGCCTGTACTCTAAGCAATCCCTTTAACTCCTTAATTTACTTGTATGATGACACTGTATAACAGAGTTCCCGATGATGATGATGTATGACTGAAAATATATAGCCATTAGATATTACTTTAAGGCAGTATCTTAAATGTCAGTTCTTAAAATGATTCAGTCACTTTTTGTAAGCAGAAAGGTATTTAGTGTACTTCCCCTACGCCCTTTATAGAATGCAGTGTGTTATTATATAAGCTACTACTCTTAGAGAATGTTTAAACACATGAAGAGAAATAGCCTCATTTCAAAAATACCGTGGTGAATAATAGAATGTCTCAACACTTAGGAGAAGAAACTCAATTCATATGTGGACCTCATGTGCAAACTTTTACAGCCAAACGTTTTTATTGACCTTAAGTATGTGTTCATCTAATACCACAACAGTGACTTTGTAGTGAGGACAGCTGATGTTATGAGTTATATGCCATTCATTTTTTGTAGCAGAAATAATACAGAATCATGTTGCAGTAATACAGTGCATTACAAGCCGAGTTGTAAATTTTTTGCAGAGGAAATCTCATTTAAGCTGGGTAGTAGGATAGCAACTGCATAATCATGAAATCTGTCTTCATGTATGGCTTAATGTAGTGTAATGTAAGTCAAATTGAAAACAGTGAATTAGTTTCAACTGAGTCTGTCATTTCCATGGAGCAGCAGCTTATTTTGGAAAAATACAGAGTAAGAAACTATTCAAAAAAGAGTTCCACTGATAATGTTTCCCTTTGAAGTGATTCATTGAGTAATATAGTTTAAGGAGGAATTCCTTAATAAGACATGGCACAACAGACTTATATGTGTTAAACCTAAAAAACACATGTTTGATAATAATATGTATCTATTATTTCAAGGAATGGAAGCTGGTGCAATTGCTTCTCAGCAGTTTGTTTAAGATCAAATGAAGTAGAAATGCAGTGTGGTTCTCTGATCTTCGACAATTCCTAGTGTTTGCAAATGTTCTGACTATTTAATTACTTCAAGAAACCATTAAAGGGATTGAAATGTGACATACTACTTAGTTTTTATACAGTGCACAATCTGACTGGAATTCAGAGAAAGAAACTATTTCTACCCACTGGACTCTGCTGAAATTAAACTGTGATTTTTTTTTTTAAGAAGTAGTACTACGGGAACAAGTTTCTGAAGTCTTAAATGACACGCTTGAGGTAGTATCATAAATGAAGATTGAGACTGTCATTTTGCAGCCATCTTGTGAAAGAGACTAGATTCACTCTCCTGAATAATAGCAGTAATTATTCTGGGCTTGAAGGAGTCTAGTCTGTATGTGTTAGCCCAAGGAATAACAGCTAGTTTGCAGTTTGCATTTAAACCGTATTTTCCAGAATACTGAGAGCATATTTGTGATAACAGTAGAGATATGAATCACTGCAATAACCAAGAGGCATGCCACTATATAGCAACAACCTCACTCTAGCCATAATGGGACGTGAATCAGTTTTGCAATTATTTTCTTGGGTCTAATTCTCTACTGTTTTTTGTTGCTATGTAAAGATCCACCTTGCGACATGAATTATGAGTAAATGACTTACCAAAGTGCAACATGTGCTAGATGTTTTTGCAATCCAAGAGGGTGATGTAGGCAAAAACACACCTAATAAAGATTTACTGATAGATGTTATAGATGGTGTGAACTGTATGTGCTATATAATTATACAATTATTTGTTATAAAACTTCTCGCCCCATAAATAAGGGTTTCTAACAGTTGCTGCCTAAACAGCTTCTGAAGGGCTTATTCTGATTATTACAATCACATCCCAGACAGATACATTATCAAAGGTTATCTGTCCCTCTTACAAGGTTTATTTTACTGGTATATTTGTTTCTCAATTATCCTTAGAAATACACTTTGATAATAAGGGCAAAGATCTTAGAAGACAGATTATCTATAAAGAAAACAAATGTAAATCTAGTTTTGCATAATCATCACTTTATCTGTAAACGAATACAAATCATACATATTACTACAGCAATTATGAATATATGCTACAGAAGAAGCCTTGCTTTAGTTTGTTAAAGAAGTATTATTAGCTTTAGATCTAGTGTGGTTATTATTGTACATTGCTAGAATGTTCTTATATCTGTGGAGAAATTTGATGTGAAGACAGATGGCAAACCTATGTTTTCTACAAGCATAATTCCTTATATATCTTTTATCCTGTTGTGTTAGAGCTTAAGTAATGACTTTTGAGACTACTTTGCACTGTTTTAGAAAGTTTTTCTTTTCCCTAAATCTGTGCATGTGTGTACTTGGTGTATCCATCTATTCATAAATTCAGGTCTGTGGGGGCTACTGGTAGTAAGTGGGGGGGGGGCTTTTCTCACTTGCAAAAAAATGTTTCTGGATATGTAAGGTAGGTGCAATGCTTTCTTCATATTGATCACTGCTGTTTGGAATACCAGCCCTTCCCCCATCCCCAAGTGCTACCAGCATCGGAGATATGTTTGTTAAAGCCTGTGTGGTCTCCCTGACAGCCAGCATGCTGCAGCTAAGAAAACAGAATATACAAAGTTCTTCAGTCTTTCAAATTTCTGTACATTTATCTCAGACCTAACCCAGCAGCTGTAACTTTAGTCAGTCCAGCTGCTGCAAGCAGTTTGCTAACTCCAATCCTTATCATTCTGACAAGGATGGTAAAACAATTGATAAGTTTGGGAGAAAAGTGTATGCTTCTGCAACTTATAAGTTTTAGAATTTTGAATTGTCAGGCTCATATATTAAAGTTTATTCTAACTAATTTTAAAAGTATGAGGAATGTTTAAGCTGCAGTCCCTGTCTGTAAGGAGAAATATGCTTTGTGTGGCTTGTTTTCTTTTATTTCTCTGGTTACTAATTATTGTTTAAAGTTGGTTTATGACTCTGTAGATATTACATCCAGGGATGCTGTTACAGGTAATTTGTTGACGAGGTTTGCCTCGTTGCATTTATAAAATCTCCTAGAGGATGTAAAAAAATAAGATTTTAATTCAAGTTTGGGAAGAGATTTCATTTTTGCTCACCTCTGCTGCAGAGATTATCAGAAAATGTGATAAGAGGGGGTAAGCTGATAGAGGGCATCTCTCTTTCTGAGCTTATATCAGAAAAGCTCACCAATAATAGTTTATAAATTGCAGTTTACATGCATATGGTCTCAAAGTGTACCCACTTACGAGCAAGTGATGTGAATAAAATGTTTTTGTTTGGGGGAAGTCTCCTTACCCATCCCCATGTAAAGGCTTTCACTCCCAACCCTCTTTACTTTATTATTCTCACTCGAAACTCACTGCATCATTGAAGGAGAATGATCATTGTCAAGTAGTGCAAAATCTTTCTACCTGTTTCTTTGTCTGTGGAATACTGTGCAACTGAATCACCCACTTATCACTAATGTATGAGAGTATAACCTCAGATTTAACTGAAAAGAATTAACACAGCACATGATCAGCAACCAACTCAAGTTATTATGCTGAAACACCTCTGACTTTGCTCAGTTAATCCAAGCAAGTGATTCAAGCTGAATTTTACTATTTACAGATTTATTTCAGAGCTGTTCTCTGGTGACTAATTTTGAGCACAAATATACCTCTTAATGGATTAATATGCACCAGGGAACAGAATAAAAGTTAAACATAAATTAAAATAAATTTAATTTTCATCTAAATGCAGGAAGTAGCATGGAACAGCAAATGGCACAGCAGTTCCTATAGTAGCCCAATAAGACAATTAGTGCATTTTAAAACCATCATGAACACACGTGACTGCAAACTGTGAACCAGTGTTTAACATTTATCCTGTAACCACTTTGTTACCATCCATCTAATCACAGGCACATACACACCATATATCAGTCTGTGCCATTTCATTGAATGTTCATTTCAATGAAACCCAAGTGGTCAAACCCATTCAACAGAAAACTAAGTTGACTGAAAACTCATTCATAGAAAACCTTCTCTGCAAGAAATATATTCTAAATAATGTTTCATGTTGCAATCTCTGCATAAAAACCAACCATAATGCTAGCCCAAGTTTGTCTGAATAGTGGGAGTGCTCCAGAAAGTTTTTTTTTTTTTTTTACGTATAAGGTATATTGTTTGGTTTAGAGGCATACATATAAGGTATATTGTTTGGTTTAGAGGCAGGGTTAGTATTAGGTTTAGCATGCATTACTATGGTGAGCAGGGGGGTTTGCATATGTTACCTTGATTTTACAATTTACAAAAATGAAAAAAATAGTCCATAACAAACCAAGGTACACACAAAGACAACAGCAAATAATTTCTTATGGCATTATGCAAGTATGCATCCAAAATAACAAAAAAAAAAAGATATACATATTTTTAAAAGTCAATATGTTATTATACAAAAATGTTCCTTTTACTATTAAAATCATAAAAGGAACATGTAGATGTGCATCAGCAATGCCACTTACTCATTAAGGTGATAGTAATAGTATTCATAGGATTATATTACTCAAAAAATCTAGATCCCTCAGAACCACAAGGGCAGAGTTATTAACCTTGACATATTATTAGGTTGTTAATAGATAGTGGGATCACCCAGAGACTGACCCAGAGACTGCTACAACTGAAAATCCCGCACGCTGAGGCACCAGACTGGCCTTGCTTGTTCAAGGGAAGAGGAACCAATATGGGGTCCCAGATACCCCACCAGACTTACTTCAGTGTCACTGTCAGTGTGACAGAAGTAGGCAAATAAGCAAAATTTTTTTCAACTAAAGGGGTGGCGAAAGCCACATAACTATGGGCTAGGCTTATAAATGCCCTTGGGCAGATAGCCTAGTATGAACCTATGAACCTATGAACCTATAGCTTCATCGGTAAGTACTAGACTAGCTGGTCTTCTGGGCCATTTTAAGCTTAGCCAATTTCCTTTAGTGAGAATAAAACCCTATTCTTTTTTTCTATGAGGCAAACACCCTAGCCAATATGCCAACCCCAAGCCCCCATTAAACAAATAACAAACAACTGCAGTATTTTAACAACCTCAGAAGAAGTTAATACAGTAGGTTCAGAGCCCAATATCATTAATACAAGATCTGTGAATGTTAAACAAATGTTTGAAAAAGGGGAGCAAAGTAATTCAGGAGCCCATCGAGAAGTTTTTTATTTTAAACACAAAGCATGTAGTATGTGTAGGTTTATGGCAAACGGACATAGTTTATTTTGTCTGACAAAAGGGAGGTCATATGATGTCCTAGGTGTTTTTGCTTGATATTCAGATTTTTTTCGGTTTCCTATGCAAGTTGCACAAATTGCAAATTTTTCCCTATAGGTAAAACTACCAATTATACAAAACTCTTAATGAATGCCTTAGCTAAGCACAGTACCGTATATAATTAATTCAAGAGATTTTTATTTAATGTGCTTGATTTTGTTCCACCCAGTGAAAGGGAAAGTAATAGGGAGAATGACTTAGATATAAGACGGTAGCAAATAAAGTTAAATGCATATATATTACCTGGCTTGAATAGTGCAACTAATTATAAATGTGTGTCACAAAAGAAGCAAAGTTTTAAAAAACACTATGTTTTACAATATTTTCAAAATTTTTCATGTTTTCTTTTTAGAATATCTTAAAAGACTGAACAGCCATTTATTTGTGATGTACTTAGTCATGTGATTGATTGTTTATCGGGCTGTGTAATTTATTAGTGAACCAATCTGAAGAAGTCTTTATACACGATAAAAGCACTTACTCGTTTTGGTGAATTAACATTGAATTAATATGTGTTTAGAAATACTGAAAGTTGCAGAATACAGCGAATACAGCCTCTCCAATTTGATAATGATTAATTATCACTTAATAATTTGGAACATATTTAGCCATTTTCTGTTTAAATTATCCTTTCTCCCTACATATCTCTGTCTCTCTGTTTCTCATCCTCTCTCTCTTCAGTAATTTTTTGTTTCACAATGTATATTAAACTCCAGATCTTTTTAGAAACAATAATTTATTGATAGTGCAGATCATCATATTTTTGCATTATAAAAAATTACTCTCTGAAAGAATGAACACAATCTAGAAGCCTTGTCTCATAAGGTTACCACATCACAGTAAGCCTTTCTGATTCTGTGACCATTCTACCACTGATGTTTTACTCCTTCTAGATGCCTTTGTGAGGGAAGTGGTCTCATAGATGAAACTGTATGCTAATGTGGCAGCCTGAGGGAGTGGTTAATGAGTTTGTCTATTAACCAGTTTAAGCCCAACCTAGACCAGTGGATGGGGAATAGAAATGTACTCTGGACCTGTGCCCATGTCCCTTATCCACAGAGGTAGCTTATAAATGCCGGGTCCTTGATGTCATAATTGGGATACAGGACATCATTATTCTTTTAGGAAAACTTGGCAAGGCTTAGAAAGGCCCCCAACCTGGCTGTTAGCCTAATAACACTCTAAGAATGTATGATACTCACATTACAGGTATGCCCAGTGAAGTCATGGCAGTGGGTGTGTGTGTTTGCGTGTGTGTATGTCTGGACATGTGTGCTCATGTCTGTAAGGAATGAATGACTCTATATGAAAGTTTGTGTGTGTGTGTGTGTGTGTGTGTGTGTGTGTGTGTGTGTGTGTGTGTGTGTGTGTGTGTGTGTGTGTGTGTGTGTGTGTGTGTGTGTGTATACTCTGCCTAGGTTGTCATGGTTGTCATACTAAGGATGTTAGGTAGAGTATTGTGAGTCTGTGTGTGTGTGTGTGTGTGTGTGTGTGTGTGTGTGTGTGTGTGTGTGTGTGTGTGTGTGTGTGTGTGTGTGTGTGTGTGTGTGTGTATACTCTGCCTAGGTTGTCATACTAAGTATCTTAGGTAGAGCATTGTGTCTGTGTATGTGGATGTGTGTGCGTGTGTGTGTGTGTGTGTGTGTGTGTGTGTGTGTGTGTGTGTGTGTGTGTGTGTGTGTGTGTGTATATGTGTGTGTGTGTGTTTAAAAATCATTCAGAACACTGAGCAGAGTAGGTGTTTTTACAGTTTTTTCTGTGTCACTTATTTTGTATCATTTACCATACATCTTTAACCAATATTGGTGCAGTCCATTGCCAGTACAAACTATATTCTGCACTGACAAATGCTTGTTATTTTAACATTGTGAATATGTAGTAATTCCTTGAATTAGTCACTAGCAGTTATATGTTCAGGAATGGAAGACTGCCAGCATTGTAATGTGTTTTTAAGTACAAAACTTGGAAGTCCTTATCTGCCTGTACTATCCATTGGGATTCAGGAAATAACTATTTTCTTGTCAGAGTATCTCTGAGAAGTTTCAAAAGGTGACAGCAGTGACAGCAGTTTACCTATGCAAAAGAGTGACTGAGTTTTGTACAATTAAGTGTTACATTAAATGACTATTTGCTAAGTCAGTTTTGTGTTGCATAATGATTAAGAGTTGACTGTGACACATTTAAGATAAGGTGGTACCCCTGAAAACTGACAGGGATTGTGGGAGTAAGTTGCCAGTACCAGCTGATTCATTTCACTCGAAAGAAGTTTGTTGCTGTGTTTGTACCAAGTGGAGGCGGGATGTCACAGAGGCAGTTGCTAGTGGTGCAACAGCTGTGACGTGACACACATACTGAGCAGAATGTACTATAGCTGCGGAGGAGATGAACATGCACAAAAGTATCGTATATGTTCAGTTTGTGCTGTTGCAGCCACCTCAACCATCCAGCCAACTGCTTTCTGGACATGGAGTTAGGACATAACTGTAAGTTTCTATCAATGGTGACCTGGATGTTGTCGTACTCCTCTAATGGCTTTTGTCACTGTCAAAAAGAAAGAGAGTGAGAAAGAAAGGAGCGGGAACTCCTTCAGTTGTATGAGGTCATGGGGGATTATCCAGAGGAAGAGAGTGACTCAAGGGGAAAACACTATCATTGTACAAGGAGGAATTGTTATTGCTTGATACACTGGAAAAAGGGTAAAGCAAAAGAGTATGCATTAAATCTGTTGAGTGAAGAAATATGGCAGCTGAAATAATATTTATTTTAACAAACGAGAAGTTATTTAAACCATTCACAGTAAAAAGAAAGCTTTAAAGTGCATGTCCCCAAGCCTCCCCGTTAGACAAAGTGCGCAGATGGACTGATTATTTAGTTAAGTATACCAGCATTTTAAGTCTCAGCAAATCTGCTGATACAAAGGACAAAGGAAGAAAAGACTGAGACAAAGTTTACAAGTTGTTAAAGTAACTGCAGCAGAAAGGCAATTTTCCAATGAACTTCTTATGGTGCATGTTATAAAGTATAAAGTACCTCATTTATCTAGAGACAGAGACAGACAGACAGACAGACAGAGAAGATGTGTCATTTTACTAGTAGGCTAAGATGATCTTCCACACCTCGGGGAAGATACTGTATCGTAGTTAATAATGAAATGTTTTGTATGAAGCAAAAATGTCTTTAGTGCAGACATTTTGTTTTATTTATTATCTATATACTCTCAAAAATAGTAACAAGTTTATAAAGGACTCATGATACATTTATGTGAGGTACATGTTTGATTGCCCAATGTTTGAAATAGTGCCATGAGTTATTTCTAGTTTCATGTGTCATTTCATAGAATTAGTCAAACTAGAAGATTTCATCATTACACCGTTTTGATGGTTTTGCTATGGACTATTAGAAGGCTTTTATACATTACAGGATGACTTTTTTTCAGACCTTTATGATATGACATCTTTTTAGAAAGAATATTCTAGCATATTAACATCTTGATGACAGCTTAAACACATTTACAACGAATGCTGTTTTGGTTGCGAGATTAACTACATTCACATTCACAATTAGCTGTGAACTTTTTCTGAAGGTAAAGCTCCCATACCTCCAGTGAAGATTGTTGCATTCCTCCACTATAATTTTCTTGGGGATCACTGAACCTCAAGGAAGAATTCCCTTTCGGCAACATTATGGAGTTAAAAGTAAATCAAACAATTGTCTGAAATCTCCTTGTCACATAAGCACTTGTCAACCAGTTGTCCTACTTTCAAACCCGCACTCACATGTACACATGCATTCAAACATGGACATGCACATAACACAGGCACATACACATGCATCAACAAGTTATACTAATATATACATGCAGAAAAAATTCCATACTTGCACATAAACAAGTATGCACACATGCATTTGTGATTGTATTACCTGTAGTCAAATGATCACATAGTCAACCAGAGAGTAGTTGTGAACATAACATCAAAGCCCATTCTGTCAAAACACTGAAAAGAATTTTAGTATGGGTCCTGCAGGGAGAGCAAGATTTGTCCTCCCTGTAGATCCCAATCCACAATCACCAAAACAGTTTTAGCATGGGTCCCACTGGGGGCACGAATCCTGTCCTCTATGCCAACTCAGTTGATATAACAAACTTGCGTGGAAACGGACATGATCATTTGCCATTTGATCATGTAAACATTCAGTAAAATACGGTGTATCCTTAACTGTACATGTACATACAAACAAATGCATAAACAATTCTTTGTAAATATAGGTGCATGCAGAAAACAGATATGTATACACACACACACACACACACACACACACACACACACACACACACACACACACACACACACACACATATAGACATGCACATAACATACACATACCAATACACAGATATGCCCATACATGCAGTTATATGTACCTAAATATATACATAATCGTATTCTCAAATGCGTAGCTGTGCACAAAGAGATGCATATACACATAAGCATTCACATACAATTTCTCATACATACATATATACACATATACATACAAACTCATACATATTCTGGCATGACAGTGTCTGCTAAGGGTGCTGATCATAGATAGTCTTTAAGGACGAGAGAAATAAAGCAGGTAAGTCTCAACAAGGAACAGCTGGGTACCTTTTTGAAATATGAGGTAGAGAGAAATAGGTAGATGCAAAACTCCTGTTTTCCTTAGTCTATGATTGAGGATTGTGTCAAGGAGGCTTCAGGAAAGTTATAAAGGGAGGAAAGAGGTTAGAAGCTGTTCCTACAGTATAAGGTTACCACCTTTTACTATAGCAAAAAGCATACCAAAGCCACACCTTTTTCACCACCACTAGCCCTACCTCTCTCTCCATTCCTTTCTCTATCCACTTCACCCATCTCCACACCCATTTTATAACATAAATGGGCATGTCAGTGGGAAGCAGAATATATATTTTTTTCTTTTTTCCTTTTTTCTTTTTTTCCAAACACTCTCATACATATGTACACAAAGGTAGGCCCATATAAACATGCATGCACATAAATTAAAAAATACATACAAGGACATGCACATACATATATGCAAACAGAAGAAAAAGATACATGGTTAACAAATGGGTATTATTAATACTAATATTATTATTATTATTATTATGGTTATTATTACAGACATATGCATACACATACTCAGGCAATACTATACCATAATTCCTTTGTCTTCAGCTAATTTTTATTCATCAAACAAAACATTGCACAAAAAAATTTAAACAAGTGCTTTTGCAGCGAGGGACAAACAACAGTGCATTCATCCTTACTTAAAGGAAAACTCCACGCTCTCCTACAATTTAATTCAATCCTTAGGTTTCTTACAGTATTGTTCCACTATCATGCAAGTACTAGAAACCTGCTTGTACTTTCCAAAACTTTCATTTCCTTGCCTTGGAATCAAGAAATAAAAATTGCTAGTAAAGGCACTAAATGTCCATGTAAGTAAAACCTTACAAAAGACCAGCAAAAAAGACTTTACGGACAACCAGGTTGTAGTAAAAATGTAGAACTTTTAATATAAAATGTAAGTGCTTTCAGGATACACCCTTCATTAGACATATACAAGAAAACAAGCAAAAACCTTTTTAAAAGTATTTAAAAATCAGTAAGGCAATGAGCATCAAGACCTAATCATAGGTCTACGCCTCCTAAGAACAGGTTTTAAAGGTACCACTCCATTAAGTCCTGGACTTCTGTCAGCACCTAGCCTTATAATCCATTGTACCTCACAGTATTCAGTCTAATTGACAATATCTCCCCCCTCTGGCATTCACCTTAACCAGTTGTAAAACCTTGAAAGTAAAGTGCTGTCCTGGATGTTCTTTAATATGTTGAAAGAGAGCATATAAATGTTTCAGGATCCTTTCCTTAAGTTTACAGTTGGTCTTCCCAACATAAAATAATGTGCAGCCCAGGCACCTAACCAGGTACACAGCATTCATTGAATTACAATTTGCCATCAGTTTAAGTTTAAATCCCTGTTGTCAATAGATGTACAAATTCTTGAATTCTAGATATTAAAGGGCATGCTTTACAGTGCTGACAGGGATACATACCCATTTTTCCTGCTTGCTGTTCAAGTACCATCTTCTTATCATAGTTCTTGTGACACAGGATCTGTTTAATTGTTCCTATTAAAAACAAAGTTTTGTGCTGCATCTACTATTTATTTTAAAGTATCATCCATTTGTAGAATTTTCCAGTTATCTCGTATTACATCACAAACCCCTTTTATATCCTTACTATACTTAATATACAAGTTCAGTTTACTTCTAGGCTGAGCCTGCTTCACTGAGTTACTTGTCCTATATTCAAAACCTTTCTTAGAGAACAATGGTGCTGCCAGTGTATCTCTGCTCTGTACAGCATTAGAAACACGCTTTTCCACTTCCTTAGTGCAGTAGACCCTCTTAGCAAATCTAGTAGTCAAAGCTTCTAATTAATGATTTAAATCACCCTCATTCATACAAAGCCATGAGGCTCTAACAGCCTGCCCTTTGATAACATTATGAAAAACGTAGTTCGGGTGCATACTATCTTTAGCTAGTAGGTCATTCCTCCAGCATGGTTTTCTAAAAATCTTGGTGTTAAAATGACTCAGCTCATCCCTTTGTAACACAACATCCAAAAATTCAATTTCATTATAGGAGTACTGCATAGTAAAACTCAAAAAATTAGCAGTGGATTCTAAATAAGATAGACAGTTGTTCAAAGCTTCAACACTGCCTTCCCATAACAGGAAATCATCATCCACGAAGCGGATATAGAATAAAAGTGAATGTTTCCATTCAAGATCTTTATTGAACAAAAACTCATCCTCCCATTGGGCAAGCACCAGGTTCACGTATAAATTGGCACAGGGGGTACCCATGGCAACCCCCCATCTCTGCCAATAATGCTGCTGTTCAAACAAAAAGATATTGTTTTCAAGTACTAAATGCAGTAAGCATGCTAGCTGCATCATTCTTTTCTTATTCAAAGTGCATTTATGCCATAAAAGCTATTGCACTGCCAGTTTTCCATAACCATTGGGAATAACTGTAAATCCATTTTTAATACCTAGAGTAACCAACATTAGAGGGCTATCAAAATGTTTTACCTGATAAAAACTCATACAGGGTAGTTAGAAAGTGTGCACTATCCTTCAAAATTCTAGGAATGGTAATAGATTTCAACTGATGTTCTACCCATATAAAACAATACTCATTGATCCAACCCCTGCCAGAAACTATTGGTCTAAGGGGTGGGTCCTGTTGATCCTTTTGTATTTTTGGTACTGCTTTAAAAATGGGTACTATTGGATGTTCTACCTTGATGAAATTCAAAATTTCATCTGCTAAAGTGTCATTCATTCTAAATTCTGATATAACATCATTAGCATGTGCTGTAATATCTTTCACACTATTCACAGTAATGCATTCATATGTAGTATCATGCCCCGATAAGAAATTAATTCTGCTGATGTATACATCTCTGTCAATCAGGACAATGGTCCCTCCTTTGTCTATTGGCCATATAACAAAGATGACATTTTCTTCTTCTTGATCAAAAAATAGTAAATCTTCTCCTTTAGACCACTGTAAATGAAGTCCCCTAGGTTTTCTTGAGAGCCACCATTAAAAACCAGTAAAATCTCAGATCAGACTTCATTGGATATGGAGAGTTGATGCTTTGGTCCAAAGCCTATGGATCCTAATGCTTTGGCTCCAGCCATTATTATGGCAAGTCCAACAGCTCCTCCCTTGGATCCTAAGTTATCAGATCTGAAGCCTGATACATCTTTTAGGAGTGCAACTCCAGAATATGTTCTGATGCCAATTTTGCCTACCTTACTTGCACAGCTTCTCCAAACTCCTAAGAAGCATTCTAGGCCCCCATCCACAACTTCCTGTCAGTCCTTCAGAAGCTTGTCAGAAGTGGATGTGACTAGGATGATAAGAAAGTTTCTCAGAGCTTAGATCCAGATGGGAGTCTTACATGCTCCACCCCCTGTCGAATCTGTGAGTATACCTACCACTTCAAAGTCCATTTTATGTCCTTCTTTTATCCCTCTATTGTTTTCAGAGTCCCAGGATCTGAAATACCCAAGAGGTCTGGTGTCAGACACAACGAAAGCTTCTTCTTCCACTCTGACTATTTTCTTAACTATTTCAGCTCCAATACCATTGGATCAGAGTGAGCCTTGGAGCTGAAGTGTCAGCATCTGGTCCGAGGGAATTGTTTCAGCTCAGATTTTGTAATTTCCATCCCTGCCCCTCTGATCCTCAGCCCTGGACAGTTCAGGACTGATTCTGCCCCTGAGGAATGGATCCAGGGTTGGCCTAACTCTACCTTCATCAGGAATTTTAGCTCTGAGAAGGTGGGTTGAAGCCTGTCCAGGTCCATTGGCTTTCAAGGTGGTGGAAGGGGATTTTTCTCTCCAAAGAGAACCATCTTCTCATGTTTCAGATCATACCCCTTTTCTCTCATTGTTTCTGAGCTATGAGTCAGTCAGGCCTATTACACAGGAGTTCCAGTATGTTTCTAGTCAGTTCCAGTCAAAGAACTCACCCTGTCTTTCAACACCTCTCCACAGAGGAAGTGCACAAGAAGAGAACATTCAAAACGAGACACATAGCCCCATGGTGTCTCTCACAGATGATACTGATTTGATGAAGGAGAGGAATCCCCCAGATCACCACTAGATGACATCTCCTTTGGAGATATTTAAGATATTTAAAACAGAAGGGTGTTTGATCTTCCCAAAATGCCTCACTTGAAGAGCTAGTGTTCGTAGAGTCTTTTGGTTCTGGCCCCTGGTACCCCACCCCCTCCCCAAAGATGAACTTGTTGGCCTGATTTCAAACTGGGCAGGGAAGGAGTCAGATACTGTCAAGCCCATCCCCAAACATCTCAGCAAGTTTTTGGACTCACCTACAGACAGTCCTCACTGGATCAAAGGAGTACCAGTTGATGTTATGGTGGTGGTGATAGCCACTAAGAAAGAGCTAGTGGAACAGAGCTCTTCTGTCCATCCACTTAGTGATCCTTGAGTATTGTACAGATTTGCAAAGTGGGTGTTTGTCTTAGCTACCGTACCTTAGAGGTCACTAAATTACCTGACGCACTTTGCTATACTTCAGAGAGATTTAACCAAGGAACTATGAAATACTCTCTCAGAGTCCACGTTTGCTGTGGATTTCAAAAGGACATCCTCTTATTCGGCTACTCTTCTGTCTATATCAAATGCTTTGATGAGGTTAATCTCTCTCACAGCTGAAGGTACCTCACAAGCAGCCAGTTCAGGCATCGCCATTAGGAGACATGCCTGGAAGCAGCTATGTGATTTTCCAGAGCCTTTTAAGACGTCCTTTATTAATGCCCCATTCAGTGGCACTTCTTTGTTTGGGCTATCAGTAAAGGATACTCTTACATGCAGTGAACAAAACTGAATGACCCTGTCTGCCATGGGGATCAAGTTTTACACACCTCAGCGAACCTTCTGTAGGAACCAGAGAGGTGATAAAATGTGGTTCCATAAATCTCAGGGACCTTTCCAAGATTCATGTGGAGATAATTCCACCAGAGGCAGAGGAGGAAATTTTAATGGTAGACATTGCCCTAGAGGCAGAGGAGGTCAGCAGAATGAGGGCTTTAGATATTCTTTTTCAGACAGGCCCTTTCAACACTCCTGATGTGTTGCCCGACTGTTCAGCTCTGGCGGCAGTCAGGTGTTAATTCTCTTTGCACCTAGATGCCTGGGCAAGTATAAGACAAGATTTATGGGTGCTAAGAATAATATACAGAGGCTATTACATATTATTTTTCTTTCTTCCTCATTGTCAAAGGAAGAAACTTTCTGATGTTCCACCCAGTTAGAGGAAGGCCGCGGCACAAGAAATCCAAAAGCTGCTAGAAAAATGAGTCAACCAGAAGGTCCCACCGGACCAGATAGGATTCAGAACTTATTGATGCATCTTTTTAGGCCAAAAGAAAACAGATGACCTCAGACCCATTTTGCATCTAAGCAAATTAAACCATTATGTAAAGAGAGTAAAGTTCTGAATGGTCACAATTCAGTCCATTCTGCCTTTTCTGCACAAGAATGATTGTGTGTGCTCAGTAGATCTTCAGGATGTATGCTATCACATCAAATGAGATAGACAATCCAGAAGACATCTTCACTTTTGTTTGGGAGACAGTCATAACCAATTCAGAGGTCTGCCCTTTGATGTCACCACAGCCCCCAGGGTATTTATGAAATGCATGGCAGCAATGGCAGCTCACTTGACACTGAAGGGATTCCATGTATTTCCATATCTAGACAACTGGCTTCTCAGTGCCCCTTCTAAGCATCTGCTACATCAGGCCAGGGACTATTTGCTCCAGATTTGCAAAAGTTTGGGAATTACAATAGATCTTACCAAATCAAAACTTACACCGATTGGAAGCCTGGAATTCATCAGTTCAGTTTTTGGTATGACCGCACAGGTAGTGTCTTTGCCTCTTCACCATGTTACATCTATCAGAAAACAGGTTTAGACTATCCTTGCCCACCCATCTCTCGTGGCATGGCTGGTACTTCAAGCACTAGTGTCGTTGACAGCAGCAGCATAGTTCTACTTCCTGTAGCATGCTTCTTTATGAGGGTTTTCCAATGGACTGTAGCTGTCCAGTGGTCCATTCTATATGAACCACTATCTTTTCCAGTAAAGCTCACCAGATTTGCAAGCAACACATTCACCGGTAGATATAATTCAACAATCTTTTTCTGGACAGACACTTTGCTCTACTGAACCCAGTAGCCACTGTGACCATGGACACTTCTCAGCTATGGTGAAGGAAGGAGATTTCTTGGTAAGAACTGTTCAAGGTATGTGGTCCTTCTAAGAGACCAATTTGCATATCAATGTCCTAGAGATTAAAGCAGTCCTATTAGCACTACAGGCATTTCAAGATGCTCTTCCCCTGGGGAATATTGCTGTTCAGAATGACAACATGTTTGAAGTCTGGTACATCAACAATCAAGGAGGAACTTGATCTTTTCCCCTTTGCAGAGAGGCCATGAGGGTTTGGGAATGAGTGATTTCATCAGATTGCTTTCTAATTGCAATGCACATTCCGGTGAAAATGAACATGCTTGCAGACAAACTAAGCAGATCCACTCCTGATTCCATATGAAATCAGTTAGTAGCAGAGATGATTTTCCAGCATTGGGGACAACCTTGCTGTGACCTATTCACCAGCCCCCCTCAACAAGTTCAGCAAGTACTTTCGAGGGATTCACCAAGAGCCCTCTGATAAATGTTTGGTCATCGGGACTCCTTTATGCTTGCATTGGCCTTGGCAAGTATGGTTCCTCTTTCTACAATATCACCTTTGCTGTCCTTCATGGATACTGGAGCCTTCTCAGGATCTCCTCTCTCATCCATCAGTGATTTACCACCCCAGCATTTATGCCCTGAAGTTAACTGCATGGTTTCAGCACTCCAAGTAATAGTTAGCCAGTCCAGACTTTCTTCCCTGTGTGTGACACTATTTTGGCTTGTCAAAAAGATTCTACGAAAAGAGTTTACAACACCAAATGGAAGAGGTTCTCTTTTTGGGTATCAGATAAGCAAACTGACCCTTTTTCTGAGCCAGTTTCTGCTATTCTTCACTTCTTGACTACTCTTTTTAAAGAAGATGCAAGTTTCTCTACAATTAAGCTTCAGTTGGCAGCGATTTCTAACTTTCACACAGGGAATAAATCTTCTTCCCTGTCTTCCTCTAGGTTATGTAAATCTTTTATAAAAGGCATTTTTCTTTCGAAGCCTCATATAAAGGATTGCTCACTGTCTTGGAACCTCACAGCTAAACTTGAGGGTTTAACACAAAAACATTTTAAACCTTCAGACAAATCTGATCTAAAATTTCTGTCATGAAAGACTGTCTTCCTGGTAGCTATAACTTTTGTAAAAAGAATATCTGAATTCCAGGCTCACCTAAAACTCCTTACATTGTTTTTCATAAAGCTAGGATTTCCTTACAGACTAACCCTTTTTTTTTACCTAAAGTGGCTTCTGAAAATAACATCAGCCAGTCCATTCCACTTATTAGTTTTCTTTCCAAACTTTTCCAATAAAGGGGAGTAGATGCTACACCTCCTCGATGTGCAGAGACAAATACATTTTTACCTTCAAAGAGCAAAACAGTTTAGAAAATCAGACCAACATTTTGCATCTTTCTCTCCAAATCATCTAGGTCATTCAGTTTCTAAAGTTGCCCTAGCTAAAAGGATTATTGACTGTATTTCATGGATTTACTCTCAGAAAAATATGACAGCAGCTAAACCTCCCCGATTTCATTCAAGCAGATCCATGGCTACTTCATCTGCTTTTTGGTCAACAACTTCAACTGATGATATTTGTGCTGCAGCTACATGGTCCAAAACTCATACCTTTACATCTCATTATAAATTGGATATCATCTCTAGAAAGAGAGGTGGTTTTGTTTCAGCAATACTGTGGAATATCCTTCCATGAGGACCAACCGAGATCAACATAAATGAAGACGGTCACATACATTGAAGAAGAATGAAAAGGACAACATCAGATTTAAAAGTCATGTACTCACCATAACTAGGCATCTGTGTTGTCCATTTTCTTTCTTCCTCAACTTCCCTCCAATCTATCCCCCATCCCTTTTCTTCTGGAAGTACCTATTTTACTGTATATGGAAACTACAGCTCCAGGTTTGAGCCCTGTCTTTTCTGTCTATATCTGTTTCTCTATGACTATTGGGTAATAGGGCAGCAAACTTGATCTGAGGCAGTGGGCATGGAGTAGGGCATTATGGGTAGAGGGAGAAGCTTGAAAGCTGGATCTGAAGTATGATATATGTGGCTAAGTCGGTCTGAGGATCAGGTTCATATGCACACATTGAGGATAAATGAAAATGGACAACACAGATGCCTAATTATGGTGACTACATAAGTTTTATTTATAATAGTTTATATGTTAAGATAACATTGATACTACATTCAAGTTTTTTGTGATATTTAGAAGAAAGTCAGAAAATATTATTTCTTGTAAAGTATCAATGCGTTTACCTTTTTCAAGCCCCCCTCCACACACACACACACACACACACACACACACACACACACACACACAAACACACGTGCACACACACACACACACACACACACACACACACACACACACACACACACACACACAACAGAACTGCATAAAGAGAGACAAGTGGCAACCCTATCAACTAAGTGCACTGATATTGTTCATAAAAACATCTTTTATACTTTGTTGTGACATCCTTCCATAGGGGGATGCATCTCTGGTATCCATGTTAAGAGATTACCATTGACTTTGATTTAGTCCTTAGAGTGGTAGAGTGTGTGAACATTTTCTAGTCCACAATGGAAATGTGACCATTGATGGCAACCATAATATACAACTGAATTTACTTTAACAAATATTTACTATGTGCCATTGCATTAAAAACATTGAGAAAAGGAAATCAGAAGTACTTAACTGTGTTTAAATACACAAGCGCGCACACACACACACACACACACACACACACACACACACACACACACACACACACACACACACACACACACACACACACAGTCTGGCATGTGCATTTAAACAGAGTACTGCATACCACATATAGTATTCTACATATTTTATATATATATATATATATATATATATATATATATATATATATATATATATATATATCTGTGTGTTTATGTGTGGAAAGACATATACAGTTACACAATTTCCATTTTAATTTTTTATTTAAAGTACGTGAAGTATACACACAGTCATATACATACACACTCATATGTTTTTGTACATACTTGTAAGATATGTGCCACTTACACATATACTTTATATATATATATATATATATATATATATATATATATATATATATATATATATATTGTTTAATATTTTACTTATTCATATCAAATATTGGCTATGTGTTGAACATGCAGTCTTTGTCAATGTCTTTATGTCAGTATTTTTTTCTTTGTATTGCTAAGCACATTTACTATTTTTAGTATCTTTGCCAATGTAGCAAGAGACATGGCTGAAAAGGGTCCTGGGACCAGTTCACTTTCCTGGTTACCAAAGTATAAAAAATACAAAATAGAAAAAAAAGAGGTGAACATGACAGAAATAATTAAGGAACTAGTGAAGCACTTAACTGAGAGGTGCCCCTGTCTGTGTATTGCCTCAACAGCAAAAGAAGTTATAATCCCCCAACACTCGGCACTTATCCAGCCCATAATTGAGTATAATGCACCATTTGGTATGTACTGTACTAAGCTCCATCAGCAATTAAAGAGCCCTCAGAGGTTTCTAACACAGAAGATCAAGGGGCTCCAGCATGTGCCTTACACAGACCGACTAAAGTCCCTGTGACTATACTGTGTATCGTATAGACTTCTTAGGGGAGACTTATGACTAGTCTACAGAGCAATCCAAGACCCAAACATAATGAACTTGCTGCATATCCATAAATCAAACAGGACTATTCCTACCAGTTCCAGGGACCGAAATATGATTTGCAACTTGACAGATTTATCTCCCAGCGACTGCTGCATCTTTGGAACAAGCTACCAATTCATGTGAAACAGAGCACCTCTATGACACTGTTCAAAAGGAACCTGGATGAGTGGCTGGGGCACAGTAAATTATTACTAAGGTTAGAGCCCACAACCCTCCTGGACATGGGCAGTCATCACTAAATGCAATCTTGAGTATTGACTAACATATATGATATTACATCAGGATGAAACAGATAGGCTTAAAATGACCTCCAGGTTGATAGAGTAGTGATATCCTATGATCCTATGATTTTAATTCTGCATCATTCATGAAAGAGAAAAAAAAAACTTCCCAATTAAAGCATTGGGAAGTAGCAGACAGACTCACCTTGGAGTCCTTTCAAGTACTGCTTTGCATCTCTACATGATACAGCAAGAGTTTTCACAGCTCAGCATGACAGTGTGGGGGAAGGTCTGTCAGTTCTTTTAGAACTATAAAAGAATTCCTTTACAAAACCTGCTATTTACCTACTTTGTTTTGCTGCAAGTATCTAACAGCAATTTATATTACAGAACAAGTTCTGACAGACACATAAATGAGGCTCAGTGAGGGAAACATAGAAGTAGGTCTATTACTGAAAGTATGTTAGATGACAGTGTATCACAGTCCTAACATTCTGTCTTAATGGCATAAGAAAACAATACCACTTTCTTATGTCTGTCATATAAACAGGACTTGAAATGTATTCTGGAAAGAAGGAATGAAAGCAAGAAAATGAAATGTATTCTGGGAAGAAGGAATGAAAGCAAAAAAAAACAAGATCACGTTACCAAGGCGGGCCCCATCATCTGCCATTTTGTGGGAAACACATTACAATTGTAGAATTAGCACTTTGAACAATTTTGAGGCATTGAAATAGCTCAGAATACAAAAATACAATGAAAAACAAACATATTTTTTGAGTTCTGAGGTGGAGTTTTCCTTAACTATACTAACTCTGTGGTCATACAACATTGGCAGGTATGTTAAGTGAAAGCTGAGGAAAGCAGTATACAGCTGACTCATACAAATAGGAGTCCTGAAGTTCTGAAGAAAATATTGAGCATTTCACAACACATGAATGTTTTTGTTGCTTTCTGTGAATCCAGTGAGCTTGGCAGCAGCATAGAAACATGGAAACATGTCACCCAGATATATTTTTTCTGTTTCACATTCTCTTTAGAACTATCATTTAGAAGAGCTTCTACCATCCCCATTTTTCCACTTTATCCTGGACATGGGCACCTCTCAGTTAATTGCAGGAGCAACATTGTTTTCCTGACCATAAGTGTTTTCCCTTTTTCCAGCTTTCTGTAACTTGATTGGAAGAAAACATGGCATAGTATCAATACACACTATCCAGTGAAAGTTTCACCTGCAGGAACCTCACATTTAGGCAGGGAATCGTACCCCAAGAAAGCTGGCATAGAAAATGTTATAATTTGAGTCCTAGAATCATGAATCCAACACTTATCTTTCTCGCCAGACAGTTTTGTCTCACATTTTGCACTGTTTCCTCTTCCCATAATTTAACTGCATTTTTGAGTGACTAGCATCCTTGAGTCCTCCATACATGCTGGTCTGTAAGTTTAAAGTAGTCATCAGAGGTCCCTGCCATCTCTTCCAACTTACATGCCAATATTTATTGGTTCTTTTGTACTTATCTTTATCTTCAACCTATTTTTAATATTTTTATGGAAGTTTTATGTATAAGAAAAAGCACAGTAGCATGATAAAAGAAATAATGATTTCCACAAATGTCTACATTTATTATCGTCAACTTTTTAAATACATATGTCTTTTTTACAACCCATGGACCTCACCCCTTATTTTTCTCTTGTTCTTCATAAAATTCTGAAGTGAGGAAAAAATAAACATTTTATTTACAAAATATTTTATTCACTTCTTGAAATGTTTATATCCTGTCTCCTGACTTGTACTTTTTTGTAATTTGATGAGTTATTTTTCGCTGATTCTTATATACAAGCCTACACATTTCTCTATGCATTTATTTATTATGTTTTCTAAATTCTGCTAAGCTTATATTTTTGTTTAATCTTTAGTTGTTTTTGTGAGGTACAGTTTAAATTTAATTTTCTGTCTGTGTTTAGTACTTTCAGTCTTTGGTGATGGCAAAAGCTTGAAGTTTTTGAACTTGGTAAAACTCTTGTTACTTGAATACTGCACTTTACCTTATATTTGCTTTTTATTGCTAGGGCAACTTTTTTCAATATGACTTTGACCTTTTGCCTTTCTTTGTTTTCTTTCTTATTACTGATGCATATTATCTAATTCAGTTAGGCAAAGTGTTCTTTTTCTGAAAGCAGCATATAGATCTTTGTTATAAACAATACAGTTTTACAAGGTGCAGTATACTCTTTCTGCTCTGAGCATAAGTTCAATATAGCTGTTTTTAGTTACTTTTATTAGTAAATGCCATGCCTTACTAACATAATGATCTCTGCTAATCTGTATTATGACTCTTCATAGTACTATGGATCCTTGGTATCACTTACCGTACAATACTCATAGAAGCTAAAACTAGCAATAGCTTCAGTTTCCAAAAGTCATCTACTTTGCATTACCTCTCCTCTTCTTCTTTCATATCATGTTAAGTTGTAATTTCAGAAAGCTTTGTATCCTAACATTTGATCAAATTAATGGAAGACTTTTTCATACGAATACATGCAGCATTCCTGGATGCCTGTCATTTTATCAAACTGATATTCCTGCAGACTGTGAAACATGATAAAACTTTCACATACTGACAACTCCATTACCCATCTATGATATGCCTTACTTATATGTGACAGAATATGGAAGGATGTAAATAGTGTAATTTTGTTGTATAAGAACAATCTATTTTATTTCATCTCCAACAAGCACCTTATTAATTTCATTATGAATCAGTAGGTAAAGAAGAGTTTGTGTTTTGAAGAAGCTTTACAATGATTAATATCAAATTATAACACAGACAGAACACATAGTCCTAGGGGATTTTATTTTACATGTTTTACTTATAAATGCTGATTTCTTAACTTTTTGTTGAACTCAACTAATCTCTGACTCATATCTAACAAACAAACGCATTGGTAAAAAAGTTCATTAGATCAGATCCTGGTATCTTCTCCATTCAATAACTCAATATTTCTGATCCCCAGTCAACTGGATCAGTGGCCACATTCTATAGGTGCCATTTGGCTCCCTACTATAGTGTACAAATGCAACATTTCCTCCTTTCATGTTGTCTTTCAAAATCTGACATTTTGTTTTTAAGCAATAACTTCTCTCACACTGAGTGGCCTCTTCTTCACTCATTCTCTTTGATGTTTCTACATCTTATTACTACCACATTTTCCTATCTATATTAAGCAAATGTTCTCCAGTTAGAAGAAACGTATCAGTTCAATTTCCCCATCATTATTAACTCCAAAAATAACAAAGTCAATTGACTTAATAAAGAATTTCTCTATGACCTGTATCATAGAATGTTGAATCCAAATGAGTTTAACAAATTGTATAAAATTAGTAACTCAGTCAGAATTGTTATCTTTGCAAATAAAGCACATTAATTAACAACTTAGCAACTGATATTTATGATTACAATATACAAGTAATGTTAAGAAATTCTGGAAATTTGTTGACCAGCTTCCCCACCTGACCACTCTCATACCCCATTTCCTTTTCATAGTAAGTTAATATTTTAATTGCAAAAAATTTCTCTAACCATTTCATTAAGTACACATAAAAGTGTATCTCCTTGAATTCTTCATTCTGCATTTTCCCACTATGTTTTCAACAAAACGTTGCCTTCTCAGTGAAATAGTGACGAAAAAAGTATCATAACAGAAAATACCTGCATAGAGATGCAGCTATAGAGGCATTTGAAGATCCTTGGAACTTCAATGTACTGTCATAAACAATCTTATAATTCAGGATTCACTGAAGAAAAGCAGCTTTGCAGGGTACATCAAGGCAATACATAAATAAAAGTAGACGAAAAAAATACAGCACAGAAAAGAGCATAGAAACATTCAAAATAATACACTAAAAAAGAGCCTGGTATATGACTAACACAAATTTAGTGCAGAGCTTATTTTTATTAAGAATCAACTGAAACTAAGACCTAGATCTCTTGCTTCTGATATGTTCCCTTCTAAATTATAAGTAATCACAGTTCCATCCATTGCCTACTCTGTCACTGTATTAATAAACAGATCCACTATGGAAGTTATGTTCCCTAACAAATAATCTGTCTAAATCTTCTACCTAAGGGTGGTCCCTCCATACCATTAAACAACTACTATCCCACTATACTACTAACCCCACTGTTTTGGAAACATGTATTCATAAGGAACCCTCAGTTAACTGTTCATTTATAATAATATATCTTGCACTTGATGTACATTTAGAACAAATCATGGTACTGACACTGCTCTGCTTGACCTGAGTGAACTCATCCATGGTGAGATTTAATTTGGGGAATATGTATGTATTTTTTTCTTGATCTTACTAAAGCTTTTAATACCATGTCAAACAATAAACTCACATTATCGATTGAAACTATTGGTTTCCCAGTAAATGCAATTGTTTTGCTAGTTATTTTAATTATATGACCCCAGTTGTACAATGGAACATGGCCATATCATCCCAATGTTTAGTCAGTTCCACAAGGTTCTGTACTGTCCATTTATATTTATATATTCATAAATAAGATGTCTGAAAACATCAAAAATAACAAATTTATTCACAAAACTGATGGTTCTGCCTTTGATGTTCCCACTGACTCTCCAGATGGTCTTAATTCCATCCTGCAGAATTCCTTTCATTTATTAGAATCCTAGTTAAGTAATGAGACATATTTTACAAACTTCCAAAGCAAATATATGCTTTTCTCCCTTAAGTCTCTGTCTGTAGGCAGTACATGTTAGTCTGCTGCTGTGATTCCCTTAATGATAATTCCTATTGTTCTTGTTGTTGTTGTTGTGTCTTTCGGCTTTTCCCGGTTAGGGGTCGCCACAGCGGAACCCCGGTCCGCTAATGATTGGCAGTAGATTTTTACGTGCTGGCTTGCCAGGCCTAACGCACAACCTTCAACAAAGGAATGCCCATTTACGCATGTCGCCACACAGAAGACGCTCTAACTGAGAATCGAACGGGCATCGTCTAACTGTGAGGCGACAAAGCTACCACAGCACCACCACTGCAGTCTTAATGATAATTCCTGTAAAATACTTAAATACCTTAACAACTGACTCATTGCTAAATGTGACTTGACTCTGATACTTGGATTAACTCTTGACCACAACCTAAGTTTCTACTGTCACATACAGAAGGCAATCACCAAAAACAGTGCCGCAACTGGGCAAATTATATAGATCAAAATAATTCCTAATAGCTAAAACCAGTAATTTCTGCTAGATCGTACTTATGTCCATTTGTTTTGGTATGCATTCTATATCTGGACCAACTTAAACACCCCACCAGTACATAAACAGGAGTCTGTTGTAGGTCATAAAAGTCTCGCTGATGATTTCTTTTCACTGCAAGAACTTGGCTGATTAGAATTTAGCCATCTCCCCACTTCCACACAACTATGCCTGGAGTTAACTAGTTTACAAATCCAGTTTCCCCTATCATAGCTTTTTCTATTACCAAATACCTAAAGCAATTAGTTTTTAGCCAATCAGTAGTCCACATTAATATAAATATGAAGCATTGGAATATTATCCTACTCATGAACAATAAGAAATAATACTAGAGTTAACTGTAAAATTTCAAGGGTAGATTTTACAGCAAAATGTGATTCATTTTACATGGCCAAGACAGAGACTATTAAAAACAAAAATTTATGAACTCTTGATGAGACATATCAGCTATTTAAAATTAATATGGGAAGATGAAAACAGTAAAAGACAGTCTAGTAGTCAAACGATATTATTGCACATCAATCAAACATTTAATTTTTTTACATTCATAGTATAGTATTGTGAGTATTCACGTTTACAAACCATTTTCTTTTGTTTAGCAGCTTTTCCTACAATAAATGATGTATATGATTTACAGCAATTTTGTCAATACCTGTAAATAGAAATGTTGAGGTATTATGCTTCAGTGTGTGCTTATTAAGGTATTGTACTCTCTATGATATCTGATGTCACTCAGATTGCAGCAAGATCTGTTGTTTCCATGGTCGTTTGGTACAGCTAACACAAAAAGCACCAGTTACATACTGGTGCAAGTGATTAAATGCTTGATCTCATAAGCTTCTGTAGTGTTTACTGAAGTGAAGTATTTGATATGGCACATGTATGTGCAAAAGCTAAAACTGCCAGATGGGTAGGACCTTATTGGTCAATAACTTCCATCAGCAACATTGATATTTGTTCTAATATATCCTTTGTTAAAGAAAAACATTTTTCCCAAATTCCAGCACTTTTTATATGAAAAAAGGCATGTCTCGGGTACCACTTCAGAAAAATCTTATCTGTAGATAGTAAGTCCCAATGCTTTCTGATAACAGATTTAAACAGAAATGCATTTGTGCCATATGTAGCCAATAATCTAATATCAAAACTGACCCTATTAGAAAAATCCTTTTGACCATAAGTCAGTAGGTCAAGTCTACATTTAATGTTTTCCTTCTTTATTTCATTATTGACGTATTACTTCCCTAAAGCTTTAAGTATACATTTGCATCAGAAGCATTTGCACTTGGCTCCTTCAGACAAGTTCTGCTTAGCTCTGATTCACCCTCATCTGTAACTGCTGACTTAACTTTCTGTGTTCTAAGCGTTAATGGAGGGGGTTCACTAGGTCATGACTACTCCTTGCTTGATACCTCTGGGCTTATGCATTATCGGTAAGCAGAGGAGAGTGCAGAATTTCCACACTGACAAATACATTCTGTTTTTTTGTCAGCTCATTCTTGATTGTATTTCAGATTTTACATTGCATGATGAAGGTGAGCCAACACACATTATCTGTACACGTGCTAAACTCTCCATATCTGCTAAGCCACCACTTGCACACACTGAGTTTCTGTCCGAATACAACTATGTAATACTATGACCTAGACAATGTCTAAGATGTCTTTTGGTCACATTGTAACAGGCATCTCAACTGTCCAAATTTTGTAGAATGTTCAGATTTTTGTCTCATATTTTTTTATCTGTTTCTCATAAAATTTGTAGATTTCTGGCAAATCATTGAGGACTGAAGTCAACAAATTATAACAGACATTGAAATTTAAACTTCCTATCCTTCAGAAAATGCATGCTAATGCAAAACTTATAATTCTAGCAACATTTTAAGTTTATAAGAACAACATTTAAAATTTGTCCCTGATTTTAGGACTTTTTTCCACCATTATTTTTGGCTTTGTTCAGAATTCCTGCACTAAGATGTTAAGGGATATTCAGCACTGCTTGTTGTTGTTGTTTAAAAAAAAGGAACTTTTATTGAAATATAACCTGTGACAGAGGCAAACTTATATTTATATAAAATAATCAAAGCATACCAACAAGTCCAATTCTATAAACATTATACATCACATATGTTGTTCTATACAATATAATCAAACCAACATTACATAAATTGAGTTAGTCAACATCTCTTAAGTTAAACTATGTATAGTTTATCATTTCCTTACACATTTGCTTATGTATAGGAGCTGTATATATACATATATGCAGTGGTCTATTAAAGGAAATATGCATGTTTTATCTCAGAGTGCTGGTTTAAAGATTTAATCATGTGTCAATAATTTGAGGTGATAAAAGGATGGGAACTTTGCACGAGTATTAGCATTGATCTCTATGCATAATCTGATGTCATGGACTTCAATTTTTAATAACCTTGTCACCAGCACATGACATTCTGTCAGAGATTAGAGATTTCTTTCCCCGAGTTACTGAACTGCCAGTCTTTTAAAAAACACAGCCAAGAGTACAGTACATGGAATGGAATTCTGTTTTAAAGAATGGGGCTGTGAGGGCTAGTTCTTCCACCGAGTTAGGGCAATATGTTGAAATTCTTTCTGAAACTATCACAAATCCACTTAGGAGTTAGACACTGTAAAGCTGTGAGCTTGCTTCTTCAGTGAAAAGTTCCACTGTAATGCTTATTCAGAAGCCCTGAAGCTGTGATTGGTTTGAAACGTTGACCAGTCTTACAATAGCAAATCCAGCAATACTGCGGTCTTATAACATTTTTAGTAATCTTAATAAACATCTCTAGTTATTCAGTGAGATATAGCATTACACGTGATAGAATAATCATCACGAAACAAGCCATATCTTCTTATCATTTGATAATGAAGAAGAACAGAGCTTCTGTTTAGTTAAAATCATCTAGCACATAATTCAAGATAAAGTACCTAACTGTAATTGTGTAATTAACTTACACTCGGCTTCTAATCCCTCCTGTTTCTAAAACTGGATATTTGTGCTGGCATCAAGGTAATTTAAGTCCTTAATGCAAATTACAGCAATGTGCTTTCTCTAACTGCTTGCATAAAGGTTAACTGTAACTGAGAAGAGACTTTTGAAAATGGGCCATCATAATGAAAAATATTGTCATGCAGCAACTTTCCACTACCAGCTGTCTTATGGCTTTCAAGCACTTTAGTCTGCTTATTACAGAGAAACAATAGTGCTGAATTTGACTATGTTTTTTTCATAACATTATTAGCAACTTTAAAACCAGCTGTGCAAGGCCAAGGAAAATATTCCCTGCTTTACTGACTTGCAGAATTTGATTAAAGGCCAGCATATCTGGCAGATATTAATGTTCTTATTGCAGCTTTTAGCTGTGCCATTTTTGCCTGTGTATCCTGCTTTTTTACACAACCTCATTCCTGGCCTGATTCACATTATTTTTTAAGTTATTCACATATCTGACATTGACATGCACGTTTGTAAGTTAGCATCTACAGCAATTGCATTTTGTTTTGGAGGGGTGCTGTCCAAAACACACCTTCCAGATAATGAGTAGAAGTATATGCATTAAGATGAGTCAGAATTTAGTAATGAGGATATACTATTTCTACAAAAAGTAATTGAGAAGAATCCATTCTCTTTCTTTTTATTTACACTTCATTTCCTTGTCCTGCTTGCATAGCATCTCAGTGAATATGAACATGTTTGCAGGTAAATGTTTTCTGCTGTAGAAGGCATGTATTCATCACCCTCAGATTTCCTTAGATATGTAGTTTGGGTACAGATATATTTATCCAAGGGATCTCAAGGTAGTACGTTTGTGCTGGGAATAAAAGAAAAGGGGGAAATGGGTTAGAAATGGGAGTCAAGTCAGAATATACGAATAAGGAGCTGAGAAGCATGGGGAAGCAAAGTTTAAGGTATGGAACAGATTGGAAGTGAGATCAATAAAGGGCAGAGTTACTCAAGACAAAGGATAGTGTTAGGGTAGCTCAGCCTTTTGGTGTGGGACTGTTAGTTATTCCTACCTACCCGGCCTGGGTAGAAGGCTGAAGGTTTGTTGGGCAGAGAATAGTGGTTGAGGGTAAACCTCTCTTCTGTTTTCCCTTCTCCTTTTGGTTGTGAGCTGAGCAGAGGTATGATGTCTCACAATGATTTGGGTTTGGAGTGAGTGTAGGGTGTAATGCTGCTTGTCTGTCTTTGAGGGTGAGCGGTTAATGCTGCCCGTATTGTTAATGTTCTTTATGGAGGTATGCTAACATGTGTGAAGATGTTTAATAATCAATATTTTGATAGTATGTATCAGAAGTTCAAATATTTTGTGATTTATTGTTCACTGTTTGTGTTAATAAAACTGGTTGCGGTGGCATACGTTATGTGGTTTTTGCCTCCATGTACTTGGACAAACTTAAGCACTGTTAGACACTTTGCATGTTACTTTAATAGTATACTGGAAAAATCCTGGGTCAGGTATAAACATTATGGAGACCCTTGATTCTTTCAGACTTGTGCAAGAAATTACTATTTGCTGCTTTTACTGACTGTGTTATAAAGTGTGCCTCAGGTCTAATTTATTCGTTGGTGAGCACTTAATGGATGAGTTTTTAAGTTATTAGTTTTAACTTGCTAATTTGAAATGCATCAGTGCAATTTATCTGATTTATCTTTGAACAGAAGCAAGGATTCACTCTTTGTGGTATTTTCATTTATATCTTTAGCAATATGTGGAGGCAGTATATTTAAGTAAGGGGGTATGAGGTGGGTGCTAGGCACCTTCATGGGGTAGTGCTAACTTGCTCCAACCCAACAGTGCTTACTGATTTTAGTTCCTGATGACCTGAAATAAGGGAATTGCATCCTTATCAAGTTGGGACTCAGGGAAACACAACAGAGCCATACCTTAGTAGGTTTCTTAGATTGAGCATTAATTTGTTTATTCATTCTTTGAAACATTGATTCATTCCTAAATTCAGGGCATGGATAATGTTCAACTTTTGATCACTGCTGCAGTAGCCTAAGCTATTTGGCTGCTACCAAATGCAACTGCCCACCCTCTACATGCTCATAACTCTCAGGGGCTTAAGAGGAACTTCATATAAAAAGACAACGCACCCAAACTTCAGAGCTTTCTTGGCACTGAAGTGCTGTCCTTGGGTAGCATTAATGTAAGTGTTGATTAGCTAGTGATCCTTCAGGGCTGGGAAGATAAGTTCACTACTGAGAGCAACCTTCCACAAAATTAATTTTCTGAGAAAAACTTGTGTTTTTAGTAAATTGTATTAGTTTAGCTAGGAACTTTATATGTTTTGTACTGTCATTACTTGTCAAAGAGACATTTTGTGTGTCAATGTTTGTGTCAACAAACTGTATTACTGTGACATACATTTTTTTTCTACAGATTATGTAGCATTTACATAGGTTCATAGGTAGGTACTAGGTTATCTGCCCAAAGGAATTTTTAAGCCTAGCCAGAATGTGTTGACTTTCGCCACCCCCTTAGATTAGTTCCCTGTGCCTTTGTCCAGCAGAGCCATTGAAGTGATCCCTGGGGAAAACTTTCTGTTTCCTATCCACTCGTCAAGGTTTCTCTTAAAGAGGGTTAGCGAGGAGCTCTGCGTAATGTAGATTGGAATCCTGTTCCAGAGTATGGGAAGTCTCTGGGACAGGAATCTATCCATCCAGCACATCCTATTTATTGTTGTGGTGAGGTTTAGATCCTTGGAGCATGTGGTTCGAGGGGATATGGTTTTCTTTAGGTGGAACATGTCCATCAATTATAGGTTGGACATGGCTTTGTATGTCAGGCGGAGATCACCTCTGAGTAGGCAATATGCAACTGAGTACAGCTGAAGTTTCTTTAGTTAATCTGCATAGGGCATCTGCTTGAGGCCAGTGATCCTCTTGGTGAGGTACTTCTGTGGTCTTTCCAGTTGTTGCAGGTGTCTTGTAAGGTACATCCCAAATGGGGCATTGTACTCTATGATGGGTCTGATGAATGATGCATAGAGGGGCCCAATGACGTTTTTCGATCTGGATACAAACCCTTTTGTGATTAGGTGGGCCACATAGAAGGATTTTCTAACCACTTTGGTAATGTGATTATCAAATGAGAGGTTACTGTCTACTTGGGTCCCCTGATCCCTTATTATGTCTTCCTTATTTAGGGGGCTACCACCTATGTGGTAGTTTGTGGGTACTTTGTTTTTTCCAAAGGAGATGACTATGCACTTTTTGGCATTTAGTTTGAGGCCATGGTTTTGACACCAGGTATCTGTTTCAGTGAGACCTTTTTGGAGGATATCTGTGTCAGCCAGACAGTCAATTATAGCCCCTAGTTTTCAGTCGTCTGTGAACTTGGTCAGCCATAGTCCTCCTGTGCTTGCCTATACCTCTGAGAAGTATATGCCGAATAGGAGGGGGTCCTAGGACTGAGCCCTGGGGAATGCCATGTGTAACCGGTTTAGAGTCAGACCTAGCTCCTGCAACTCATCTCGTGATGTAGGGGTTTATGTTCAAGTTGCTGAGCTTGTCTATAATACCTGAGTGGGGAAAGGTGTCAAAGGCCTTTGCAAGGTCTAGGTAGGCTGTGTGGACCACCTTTTCCTCATATATAGCCTTGGTAACTGTCTCAATGAAGTCCACCAGGTTTAGGAGGCATGATCTGCACTTAACAAAGCCGAACTGGGTAGGGTCCAGTGTTTGGAGGTTTCCACTGTCTCTGTTAATGAGATCCATGATGATGCTCTCCTTAGCTTTTCAGACCAAGCTAATCAGGCTTATAGGGAGATAGTTCCCGGGGTCCAGAAAAAATGTTGCTGTGCGCCACTCTGTGGGCACATAGCCTGTGGAGAGGCTGAGTTTAAACAGTGTGCTTAGGTGAGGGGTTAGTTTATCTTTGAGCTCATGTAGGACGCAGCCTGGGACACCATCTGGTCCTATTGATGCTGTGTTTTTGGCTTTGGGGAGGGCTATTTTAACCTGAGTGTCTGTGATTTCAGGGGCACTACATTCTTCTGGTATAGTTATGGGCCCTTTTATAGCTGAGAGGGGGGTGAAGTTTGCACTGGACCTGTCTGCCAGGATGTTGGCTATATCGGTCGGTTCAGTGTATTTTGTGTCATTCTGCACTAACTCCAAGCAGATCTGAGAATTGCCACTTAGATTCTTGACATAGCTAAAGAATGCCTTGTGGTTATCTTTGAGTCCATGGCAATTTTTCTTTCGAAGCTCGCCTTGGATGATTTTATGAGGGAACATAGTTTCTTGCTGATACTGATCAGGGATGTCTTCCCTTCTTGGGATTTTACTCTTTTCTGTACTAGTTTCCTCCTATTATTGTATAGCTTGTTTATGGCAGGGGTCCACCAGACTGGTTTCCTTTTCTTGGAGGAGTGAGTCTTGGTTTTGTTTGGGATAGCACGATCCATGGATTCTTGTAGGTGCCCGTAGAGTGCATTAGTAAAGGATTTTGTAGCTTGGACAGCATTATCCTTTAACATGGGGGCTTTGAAACTTCCCATCTCGGTCTTAAGTAACATGAAGTTTGCTTTTGAAAAGTTTTTCACGGTGATTTCTTTGACCTGGGGTGGTGATGGAATGTGGATATCCAGAGTGATTAGTTTATGGTCAGATCTAACCAGCAAGGGTATGACCTCTGGTATGGAACACTGGTCGCCCATGTTGGTGATGACCAGGTCCAATATGTTGTCACCTCTGGTGGGGGTGTTGACCAGTTGATCCAGGGCACTTGAGTTTATAAATTCTAGGAAATGTTGGGCAACTGAGCTTGTACTTGAATAGTTCTCCCAGTTAATGTTTAGGTAATTGAAATCACCCAATATTAGGGTGTTTGGTAGGACCTTTATGTTTCCCATTGTTTCCAGGAATGCGGTATGGGGGTCCTGGGACATGGTGGGTGATCTGTAGCAAGCTATAATTTGAATAGCAGTTTTGCCCATTGTTAGTTGCACGTGGATGATCTCTGAAGCATCGTGCTGTGCCACTAACCTGGAGGTGTGGGTATCCTTGATGAATATGGATACTCCCCTGCCTTTTGTATTTCGGTCTGGGTTTTGTGGCCAAAATGCATGGTATGAGTTGTAGCCTGGTAATGCTGGGGTCCTCTCTGGAGCCTTAAACCAGGTTTCTGTTACTGTACATATATCTATTTTGTCCATACTGAGGAATGCCTCGAGTGCGTGCATTTTGAGATTTAGACTTCTGGCATTGAGTAGCATTACCCTCAGTTTTTTGTTACTTGTGCTATTTACGGCGATGGTTTGTCTTTTGAGCCTTGCCTAAAAAAGGCACTATGGGGGTGGGCATGAGCCTTGGCCAGTATTCAAAAGCCGAAGGGTGACAGGTGCAAGCTATCTCTAGTGAAGCAGTGTGACTTGTTGAGCATGTCATCCCAGGCTGACAGACACTGGATCCCCTTTGAATGACATCAGAAGCTTAGCCAATTGTTGAAATTGATAATTTTTTCTCTATACTGTGGTATCATTCTTGGTGAAGGCAGGATGCTACTCAGGGTCAGGGTCATATCCTTGAGGGCAGGGCTTTGTGCTTTTAGGGGTCTACCATTGATTTAGTTACCTCAAAAACTCCTGTTGGCTATTGTTTTACTGACTATTTCAGGCTTACCACCTTGCCTGTAGTGCTTCCTTATTGGCAGAAGCTGTGGATCAATTTGCAGCCTCAACAGTTCTTCCTTCCCCTGCCTTAAAGAAGAAGAAAATAATCAAGGAGTATTTTGATGTCAGGCCAGCTCCTGTTGATCCTCGACTACAGGCCAGAGATGGTTTCTCAGATGACTCATCTTTTCCCTCTTGCCTGTCAGGTGTAGCACTTACAGCCACTAAGAACCAGGGGTTAGATACATCATCTGTGACTGTAGGAATCCCCTCCATGAGCAAGAAAGAACTACTGTTGTTGGTCTTGGAGGAGTGGGCAGCTGAAGGTCCTTCGTATAGCCTGGAAAGTGAGGCTGAGCCCCAAATTGGTATGTCAGCTATGGGTCAGTTTATTCACGGTAGCTTCCCATTAAAAGGGAAGAAAAAGAGAAAAACTTACCTTCTCTTGGTTTTGTTTCTAGTTCTCCGGTCAGGGAAGACTTGCTGAAATTTGTTAGAGAGGGAAAGAAAAAGAGTTCCCTCACTTTCTGATTCTGAATTTCAGTCAAAAGAGCAGAGATGAGAGGAAGAATGTTTTGCCTCAGGATTTTTTTCTCAGTCTGAAGATTCTGATTCTGATGAAAACAGTACTTCATATTTCTCTGGAAAAGACCTCTCTTTTTCTGAAACATTATCTAAAATGAAAGAGGTTACTCGGTGGGAAAAGAATGAAATTCCTATTGGTCAGTGAATATATTATGTTGTATTACAGTTAGATGTTCCTAAGTCCACAGCCTTCTCATGTTTTTCTTTTGTGCTATAAAGAATATTTTTCTCGCTGCTTGTAGTTTTCCTGATACACAACCTGCCATCCGTAAGAAGTATGAAAGATTTTGCAGGGTGCCACAGACTCATTAATACTTGTTTTCTAACACTAAAGCAGTCCCTGCAGTGATTTTCCTATTTAACCTTCTCTCTTCCGATGTAAAAATATTTGATTGGCTCTGTTTCTCATGTAATTAAACATGCTGTAAAGTATTCCTATGATGCTGCTGATACCACCTCCTGATCTGCTGCTTCTGGGGCAGTGATGAGAAGATTTGAATGGCCTCATTCTCAGAAATCATCCTGAACATGTTAAAACTGAAACTTTAAATTCTCCATGGACAAGGAAGTTCTTTTTGGCCGTTCTGCAGTTGAGGTGCTTAAATGCTATGATGAGAGGCGAAAGTTGATTCAAGGGGTGACCCAGATCTTCCAGTCTCCCATTTTAAGGTAAATATAAAAAACTTCTTCCATCTCATCTCCCAGCAGCAAGGTTCTTCCAAACAGTATTTTAAAAAGCAATAGGAAGGAGTCCCCAAAATGAAATGTAAAGCCTGTCAAAACCAAAGACATTCCATTAAGTCAAAGTGACTATTTGCTTCCTCAGGCTGCTTCCCTCTCCCATCCTAACAATCGCTTCCTGTTCCTGAGTCCACATCTTACTTTGTGGCATTACATTGTTTCAGACAAGTGGGCTGTAAAATAATATAGCAGGGGTACACTTGGCAATGGGACTTCCTCCGTCCTTTTTAAGGGTTCCTCCTTGGCTAGTAAACTATGTCTCCCTGTTTCATCCAGTTCTGAAATTATGTTTTACATGGAGAAGTGCAACCCTGCCCACCCCTCCTGCCAAATGGGCAAAGAGTTTTATTCAAGGCTTTTTTCTGATGCCAAAGAGAGAAACGTCTTAAAGGCCTATGCCACAGCTCTCCTTTCAAATCTTTTTGTCAAGGTCCTAAAGTTAAACCTGTTATCTCTCCAGTCCTGTTTCCTCTTGTCCATTCATTAGCTTTCATGGTAAAGCTACATTTAAACATGCCTACTATCACATTCCCATAGGCAAATAGGTCAGATGTTTCTCAAGATTTTCTTTATCAGTTCTCTGGCTTACCCTATGAACTATGTACTACTCAAGGATATTCACATAGTTTGCGTCTTTGGTAACTGCTTATTGCAGACGTCAAGGCATTCACTTCTTTCCTTATCTGTACCATTGTTTGATATTTGCAGTTTGAAAATGGAAGGTGTCTGGAAGTAACATGGCAGACAACAGCATGTAAATATGATTGAGATGATGGCAGTGATAAATGCATGGAAATCCCTGAATAATCTCTGATTCCAGGACCATTACAAGTTTTCACAGATAGCACCATAGTGATGTTGTACATAAACGGGGGGGGGGTTACCAGATCTCAGCCCCTGGGCACACTGGAATGATAGATGGGGATGAAGCAACTCTGCTTATTTTCACTCTTAAGACTTAACACTTTCCATCAGAGCAAAACCTTGTATCAGAGAAGCTAAGCAGGGTGTGGATAAACCCTCATGAATGGAAACTTCACCCTGTGGTGTTCTAAGAAATGTTTCTTCTGTAGGAAACACCCCAAGTAGATCTGTTAGCCTCTTCTCAGAACAGATAAGCAAAGGAATTCAGGATAATAGAAGTCTTTCATTCCAATGGATGGGAATATTCCTCCATACATTTCCACTGTTTCCGCTCATATGTAAGATTGTAGTTTTGACTCTTTTGGCCCAGGCACCAGTGGTCCCCCTTCTTTTGGAGCCAGCCAAGGGTAATCACCACAGAATTCTAAATAGACTAGATTTACTCACACTAGACAGGGGTTGTTTAATTTACTTTAGCCTAAAAACTTTTCAGTTGACTACCTGGAAGATATAATTCTGATATCTTTAGGAAACGTTTTTCTCTATTACTGAAGGTGACTAAAATAAACTCTTACTAGAAATTCATATATGTCTAAGTGGAAAAGATTTTCTAGTTGGTGCCATTTCAAGAACCAGGACCCTTTTAAAGCCTGACAGCCTCTGATTCTCAATTGTTTCTGTAAATTACTGCATTATGATTTTTCTTCTCTTCTATAAAGGTTTATTTATCATCTGTTTCTTCTTTTCTACATTTGCAAACCTTCCCTTTCTTCCTATGGCCAAGTTAAGCAGTTACTAAAAGGAGTTTTACTTATTTATTTGATTACTAGGAAAGTCTGAATGGGATAAAACCATTTTAAGCAGAGACCCATGAAGAACAAATACACATTTAACACCAGTTTGAAATATACATATAAATCTATCCACTTTGAAAACAGGTGGCCCCTCCCAGAGATCTTAACATTTTGTGTGAAAAGCTTAAACTTTTCCATGTGAAGAAGCTCATCAGGCTGAATTGAGGTTCTTATGATGGAAGACTGTTTTACTCATTGCTTTGACTTCTTTTAGGAGAGTATCTGCAGGCTGTTATGGTGAATCACCCTACCTTATTTTGCTCAGGGACAGGGGTCTTCCTTCTTTTATCCCTAAGGCTGTCTCAGACTTTACCTTGAACTAACAATGACAGGTTTCTTTTTTTGCTGGTCTGAACTTTTTAGATGTATATGTTTGCGTGTGTGTGTGTGCGTGCGTGTCTCCGTGCATATGTATATATATATATATATATATATATATATATATATATATATATATATATATATATATATATATATATATATATATATATATCAAAGTTAAAGTCAAAGTAAACTTTATTGTCATTTAGACATTTTAGCCTAAAGTAACTTTTGTGCATCAGCTCAAGCCTTGAGATTACAAAGAAAAGTGAAAACACATATAAGTAGAGGAATAAACATAACTAACAAATACGGTACCACTCCGAATACACACAAGAAACAGCAGAGACATTACCAACCCTCATATATGAAAAGAATACCCCTCCCCTGAGTTAAATTAACTGCCCTTTTTAAAGTAATACAAAACACACTGCAGATCAAAATGCCTAAGTTGTTTGTCTAATATTGTACTTGAGTGAATTAAATAATGCTGACTATGGACAATAAATATTGCACTTCCTTGGAATATATGTAAGTGTATATTGCACAAAAAAATTAAAATTGACTTATTATGTGTCCAGACCCCTCAAACTAATGCCCAAGTTCTAAAGTCTAATCCCCAGCTGTGTGTGTGTGTATGTTGCAGTCTGTAAGAGCAAACATACTTTTTCTTGATCTGTTTAGATTCACTCTGAAAAGATTGCTTGATCATCATTCTGTCTTTGAATACAACCAAGTATATATATATGTATATATATATATATATATATATATATATATACACAAACACACACACATATAAATATATATATATATCTATCTATATATATATATATATATATATATATATATATATTTAAAGGACTACTACTAATTATCGAAATACCACTTACCCAAATCTCACTAGATCAAGACAAAATATATGTATGCTGTATATGTTAGTGCACGATTATATATGTGTATGTATGTCTGTATATACTTACCTGTATGTGTGTGTGTGTGTGTGTGTGTGTGTGTGTGTGTGTGTGTGTGTGTGTGTGTGTGTGTGTGTGTGTGTCATTAAAGTCAGTAGCCATGTAGGCCTTATAAGCAGTGTTGTTTGTAATAACAAAAACATGTTTAAAAATGCATTTTTTTCCTCAAATAAAAATCTTAGCCTAACAATTTCATATGCATTGGTTTCAAACAGTTTTGTACTGCTGGATTATAATCTCTTTTAGTAAGCATCTTTCTCTTTCTCTGCCACACTCTTTATTCCTCTCTCTACCCCTCTCAGTAGTTCAGAACTCCTTTAACTGGAGCTAATTCCAGATTCCTCCTGGCATCATCAGACAGTTTTCTCTACTGTCTCATTTTCAGAGCCACTGTTCCAGACATGAAAACCTGCTTCATACATTTTTGAGTTAGCAACATCGGCTTCATTGGGTTTTCTTCATAACACATTGATTTGGCAAGAGGAGGGATGTTGACTATCCCACAGTCAAGACTAAAGCAATGATTCCCTTATTCATTGTTAATTCCAAATAGGGAAACCTACTGTGTCAGCATGCCTCCTCCCCATGTACAACAATACCTGTCAACCTCTTAGAGCAAGAGATCTGGACAAAGCCATAAATAATTGGTGGGGGGGAAAAGAACCAAAAACGGAGACAGTTTTTAAATATTGCTCATACAAACTTCAAAGTTGATAAATTAACATATTTTTCATTTGCATGAATTTTTCAGAAGGATACAAAGTCTGAAACTCACATATCTGTCATTATATTCTGACTTCAGTCCTCAGTGATTTTCAAATGATTTGTCAGAAAAACAAAAATTTAAGAGGAACTTACCAAAAATAATAGGCAAAAATCTGGACAGTATGAAAAATCTGGACAGTTGAGAGATATGTGTGCAACATTTGCCCCATACTGCCATTCTCCAAATCTCAGAGAATGTACTACTGCAGTGTAAAGGTAAAATTTATTTATCAGAAAATCTGATGAAGTTCTGTTCTGATTAAAATAGAACAAAAGCACTAAATTTCATGTCTGGACCCTTGCCTTGACATTGCTTGGATTTGTTTCAGAGTTTTGTAGTTTGGTCTGTTTTGGAACACTGCTGCAATCTACTAAAATTTATTTATTTATTTTTTAAATTTGTTTTCTTTTTTGCTTCACTGTGGTATGAACTTGGAATTTATATTTAGAGACTAAGGTATGGTAATGAAGCCTCCACACTGGGAAATGTAAGACAGTGCAACACCCCCAGAAAAAATATTCATATTAACTGCAATATTTTACTCTTTTTGTATTGTATTTGCAACATGCCTGTCAAATGTTAAGCTTCTCCTTGATCAAACCCTACCCTGCTGAGGTGGACCATCATCCAGACAGACATGAGAGTGCTTTCTGCTCTCATTACATGGCAAACCAATGTCAATAGCTTTTTATTTATTTTTATCTTAGCCCTCCCCATGGTAATGTGAGCATTCACTTCACCACAAGGACTTCCTGAGCCCCTTTCTCTATGCATGCCTGCTCTCCCACATGCACCTGTGGGGGCTTGCCCACATCTTTTCTCACAGAAGCAGCAGCCCCCTACATTATAACAGACCTCCAGTGTCCAGCCAAGGACCTGCCATTAGAGTAGCAGTACGTATCCTCCTTGCCTGAGTCATCAAGTACACAAACTGCTAAGTAAGCTCATGTCACCTAGGCTCCTTCCAGGGCAAAAACAGCAGTACCATTTTTAGCTGTTAAGTTTGCAATCCAGAACTTTACATTGCAGATCCGATGTTGCATACAATATCCTACAGCCGATTATAATCACTGCTCCACTTCTTTTTGCAACATCTTTGGAACTCAGTTACTTTGAGTCTAAAACAGTAACAGTCCTGACCATCTTGTTTAAAATAGGGACCCTCCTATCCCTCTATACTCTGTTTCATTTTAGGTTATATAGGTTAACTGAGGTCATTCTGACACAATAGGTCAGTGTGCATGCTATACTGTTACCCACCTCTTTTAATTTGTAAAATGATTAATTCTTTAACATCTTGTCTGTGCACCTTATACAGGCTGCAATTACATCTTTCTCCTCTCTGGAGAACTTAATTGCCCTAGCAGTGTAACCAAGGCAAAATATAATGGTTTCTGTCACTTCCCTCTCAGATCTAAAGTCACAGATTGTTTCTGAACTCACATAAAATATGGCTTGGTTGGCCTCACTATGCTTGGACTTGTTTTGTACAAATTAAATATAGCTTTAGTTCTGAAGAAGGCCTTGTTGAAGGTCAAAAGTGCTTAACCTGAGCAATACTGTGGAATTTCAGCATTTTGTGGATTTTATTTGAAGATTAAAGTCCTTTTGCATGGAGCTCCTGGTGGTACCTTATATTTTGGTGATTTATGTCAGATTTTATAGGGTGTCTGAGGACTGTAAATTTCTGTATAGGTACCCTTCTGTAGACCCTTCTGTGGTGTCTGTGGCTTCTGACAAGCCTTCTCAGTTGCTTCCTTCTACTAAGCTAATTCCTTCTGATAAAGACAGCAGAACTATGGAAAGGCTAAGTAAGAAGGTTTATACCTCTGCTACCTTAGATTTTGGGGCTGTCAGTTATCAGACCCATATATCCAGTTACATTGTGGCTATTCTTTTCCAGACTTGTGAGGTAATTTCTGATCTCCCAGACTCTGAAGGTAAGACTTCTGCTCTTTCTCTGTTAGGGACTTCATCTCAGGTGGCTCATCATTCCATCAAGTGTAGTTATGATGGAGCAGATGCTTCTTCTAGGGCTGCTGCCTTTGGTTCTGTGATGAGGAGATATTCCTGACTTCAGCTTCAACCTTTGTCTGATGATATTAAGGCTAAGTTGATGGATGCCACTCTGGACAACAAACACTTGTTTGGTGAAGCTGCTGATGATTCGTTTAAGTCTCTTCAGGATAAGGGCAAGGCCTTGCAGGAACTTAATCACATTTTTGTTTCTCCTGTGCCTAAATTTCAGAGAAATTACCACAATAAGCCAGCCTTTGTTTGTAGGCAGTCTCACCCTCCTCCAAAGGGGAAGAAGGGTGGGAAGCAGGCTCCTCCTGCTAAAGCTACACAAACTTCTGTACCACAGAAGTCTCATTTTCCTGACAAACCAGGTGCTGTCTGACTATCCTGTTCTTCTAAGCCACATTCCACCTTCTCTTCATCTTTCTCTTTCTCTTCCTGTTTGGTTAAAGATTACTCAGCATTCCTGACTTCTGTCCATTATCTGCCTAGAGTATTTCATGGTCTGTAAATCTCTTTCCCCTTGTATTGGCATTCCTCAGCCCCCTCAGGAACAGTTGATTTTCTTTCCAGGGGTGCTTCAGGATCTCTTGACTCAGGGAACTATTTGGGATGTTCCATTTTGTCAGAGGGGGAAGAAATTTTACTCCAGAATGTTTATCCCCTCTTTTTGAATGCTGTCCCTTCAGACTCTTTTCCCTCTTCTGCTTCCTCAGGCTTATCTGGTGTCTCTGGATCTCAAGGATGCTTATCTTCATCTTATCCAGAGACATTGTTGCAAAATCTTCTTTTTTGCAGTCTCCCTTCTGCAGAGCCTGGGGTTCACTATAAATGTCAAAAAGTCATTTCTAACTCTTTCTCAGGATCATCTCTTTCTAGAGTGCAGGATCCAGACAGTTCCTATGCTGACATCCCTACTTTCTCCAAAGGCCCTAACTCTCATTTAATTTTTTCAATTCCTTCTTCCTTTGTCTTCAGTAACAGCAAGAGAATTTCTGAGAGCTCTGGAGTTCATGGCTTTCACAATTCTTATGCTCCTTTTTGCCAAACTCTGCATGAGAAAACTTTAGTGGTTTCTTAAGTCGGTTTGGCTTCAGCATTCTCATCCCATTGAATTTTTAGTTCCTCTCCTTGCATGTCTCAAGCAGGAACTTCAGCTGTGGATTTGGCAGCTGACTGTCAGTCCAGGGATCCCTTTTCATCTACCACTTACCTCTCAGGAGCTGTTCATAGACACTGCAGATGTGGGATAGGAATCAACTTTCTGCTCCCTAAAGGTGCAGGGAGTCTGCTTGCCTCATCAACAGAAATTCCACATCATTGTCAAGGAAATGAGAGCTCTTCTGCTGACTCTTCAGGCCTTTCATCCTCTTTTCTCCACAGGACCTCTCAAGGTAATTATAGACAATACCACAGTGTGTGGTATGTCAACAAACAAGGGGGGACAAGGTCTTATCTTCTTTGCTGGTTGGCACTCCTAGTGTGGGAACTGGCTATCCAGTATTAAGTGACTCTTCAGGCAGTTTACATTCATTCAGGTCAAAACATTGTGGCAGAATGTCTGAGCAGGTCCATTACTCAATCCCATGAATGGATGCTTCACATGGATGTGTTTCTGGACATTGCTCACCAGTTGGGTAGTCTTCAAATGGATCTTTTTTTCCTCCTGTCTGAACAGACAACTTCCTCTATTTTGTGCCAGAGTCCCAGGTCCTCTGGTTTGGAATGTGGACGCCCTCTCTTTTTTTTTTTTTGGAAGGGGAAGTTTCCTTATACTTTCCATCCCCTTCCCCTCATTCTAAAAGTCCTGTTTGAAGTACAACAGGATGCTCCCAAAATCTTTTTGGTGACTCTCTTTTGGCTGAGACAGCATAGGTTCCCTCTTCTTCTGCACTTAGCAAGGGCAATCATCACAAGTTACCTCACAGGGTGGACTTCTTCACACAAGACAAGGGATCTTTCATCCATCCTCGTCTGCCCTGCCCATTCTTCAACTGACACTGTGGGTTATAGGATTTTGACTCCACATGGACACCTTTTTTTCTGAGGACGTGATTAGGGTCCTGTAGGATTCCAGGAAACCCGCTACTAGGAAATCCTCCTTTCAAATGGAAGAGGTTTTCTATCTGGTCTTTCTCATAACCTGCATCCATTTTCTGTGAACGTTCATTTAGTTCTGTCTTATCTGTGTGAACTGCTCATTCTTCTTTTAAGGCCCACTAATCAGCTATTTCTGTTTGTATGCCTTTATCACCTCATTTAGCTTCTAGATTTGATGCTAAATAATTCCTTAAAGGTGCGCGTTATATCAGGTATCCCAAAAAGCCTGTTCTGCCTCCCTGGGATCTTAATTTTGTTTTAGAAAAATTGGCCCACTCTCTTTTTGAGCCTGCAGCTTCAGCTTTCTTGCAACATTGCTCTTGGAAGATGATAATACTGTTAGCCCTTACTTCTGCCAGATGAGTGTCTGAGCCTCAGTCCCTTACAGCTTATCCTCCTTTTTCGGTATTTCATAAGGATAGGGTGTCCCTTCCTACTAATCGCAAGGCAGTGAATGAGTTGTCCCTTAATCAGTTTATTCATTTGTCTACTTTTTTTCCTTCTCCTCAATTTGCCAGTGAGAAGGTGCTGCACACATTCGATATGCATAGACAACTCAGATTTTATTTGGATAAGACATAAACTTTTTGTAAATCTAATCAGCTTTTTTTTTTTTTTTTTCATCCTAGGTCTTTAGGACTGGCTATATCCAAGAAAACTATTTCTTCTTGCATATCTAAAGCTATCCCTTTTTGTTATTCCTTTCATGGTAAGGAACTTCATTCTTCTGTCAAGGCTCATTCTACTAGAGCTGTGGCTTCTTCTGGTGCTTTTTTCAAGGGTTTGGATACTAACTCGATTCTTGAGGCAGCTACCTGGACTTCTGTGCATACATTTACCAAGCATTGCAAGTTAGATGGAATTTCCAGAGCTAGAGCTGGTTTTCCTAGGGCCATCCTTCATGGATTCCTAGAGAACTCTGTTGTCCATCCTCCTCCCTTTCTTCTTCCTGAGCTTTTGCACTCTCCCTCTTGTAAAAAATACTGCAACAGTGAAATGGAAGGAGATAGTACAGTTGTGTAAGATCTTACAATAATGGTAGATGTATTTCTCTTCACTGTTGCAGTATTCACTCCATCCCTCCTCCCCCAGTCCTTTTCCCTTCTGGATGTAGTGGTTACCTCTTTTCTCCTTGGACTGGCATTCCTAATGGGGCTCACAGTTCTGAGGATGGTATGTCCGGACAATACCTTTATGCCCTATGTTATGCGAAGAGCATACATGTGATGTACAGCATACCTTAAAACAACATAAAGGCTCTGATATACTGTCCAGATGTCAGGCCTCCCTTAGCATGGGATCTCTATTGTAAATAATACTGCAACAATGAAGAGAAAGACATCTACCATTGTGGAAAGATCTTACACAACTGTACTTTCGCCCATAAAGCAGCACATTAGTTCACCTTGTTTTCTGCCTCACATGTCCTAACCTCTCTAATTTTCTCTGTGGATTTCACAATGTACATTATATGACAGCTCAGTACTAAGACTGCTCTCACTTTTATATAAAGTATGCATATTCTCTGCTTTCTTCAGAAAAAAAAAACATAATCCCTGACTGGCTCTGTGACTGGCTCTGTCTAAACACATAAATAAAGTTAAAGCAAGTATAGTTATTTACATTTTGCTGTTGCTGAAAATGGGTCATGGACCAACCCACTAATGCAGTTAATAAATGATAATATTCACCAATGACTTCTTCTTATTTTAATTGACGTATTTATGTGTGTTTGTGTGTTTGTAATGTTTTAACTGAATTTTCACTGCTATCGTAAAGTTTTTATCATGTTATGTAATACCATCATTCTTCAATAGTATTACATAAATGTAAATGCATTGTCTTTATATTATATTGCTGTTCACGGAGCTTTTTTCCCCGGGACACTATTGAAAATGGGCTCTTCTTGGCCCAGTGGAGTATCCTGGTAAACAAACTTAAATAAATAAATAAATAACAACAATAAATAGGGATGATTTAAAAGCTTTACTTTTGTATTTTTCATTGCGATTCAAAATGAATATATCGAGTATATTTTAAACAGCAAACAAAATTCATGATAACCATGAATGGCATATGTATATTCATTAGAGATAAACAGAAAATATGTAACATTCTACTGTCAGGTTTAAGTGAATTTTGGATTAATTTAATTATTTCATGTATTGTCATTTACTACTTTGACTGTATGTACCTAAAATAGCAATCAGTAATCACAAAAGTTAGGTAGACAATGAAGTGATCTAATTGCCCAGAGGAATATGTTGACAAGGAAGTAGAGGAAGCGGCAAGTCTCACTCTTTCATGGGTCAACAGCTGCACACCCTCAGCTTTGTTTGTCATAAAAATGTTAACAGACTGTAGAAAACAGGCTGGCAGGATGTCAACAGTGAAAGGGTGGAAATGTGCTTCAGGTGGAAAAAAAGTAAACGGTGCCTGTAGAATTGTGCTGGTTTTACTGTGTCACTGCAGCTGTCAGATTGATGGATAGTAGAGAGCATCTATGAAGGGGTATCTGAATTGAAATAGGTCTCATTGCAGAAGATGCTCATCCTCTGTGGCACAGAATTCTGCCCCAGACTGACCACTTAACTGAATTATGGGCATTAAATAATATCCCATAGGGTCACTGTTTGAAGTGATAAAGACTTTTTTTCATATTTCTTTCTCTGTAACCTTGGAAACTGCTGGGCTGCAACAGCAATGTTGCTTTTTAGTTTTTAAATCAGTTTTAGAAATAGCATTAACTTTTAGAAGCATGCCATGAGGTGATTCCAGTCTGTGGAGAGGCTCATACATTTTCATGCTGCCCAAATCACAAGTCCATCTAAAACGTCCCATGGACTCCGCTTGTGTCTTTGTGTTGCTAACATGCATCTTATTCCCCATCGTCGATGCTTTGTTAATGATGAGATCAAAATAAAAAGCACAAGATGGCTGCAGACAAATGTAGCAGGAAACAGAAAAGACAAGGGTAGTGCTTAGTATAATCTTTAGAAAATTCAGAAAACCAACTGTTATTTCTGTTTAAATGACAGATAGTGGGGAGTCCCATAGTGTCTTTGATGCAGATGTCCTAACTGAGAAAAGGGGAATAAGCCTGCTATTTCCTGTGCAGGTCTGTTAATGTTAAAACTCATCATCCACATAAGTGGCAATAGGGCACCCTACTTATCCCACAGTGAGGAGATGACAGATACATAGCTAAGGCATTTACCCCTTCCCCACTCTAGCCGCTGACATTGCCTCTTTTTTGCTTATGCACATACATACTGCAATACCTTTCCTTCACTTGATCTTGGGGAGCAAACCATATTTTTAATAGCTGTGGAAAAGTACCTGAAATTGTATTATGTGCCTTTATCCCTCTCTCAATACCAGCAAGAGAAGTTGTGCAATGCTGACAGTGTCAAGACTCAGAAAAAACTTGCTTCCTTGATCTCACGGCTTGCAGAGAGCAATTAACTCAATCCTCCTGGTAGGATAACTCCATCCACTTGTTGTTAAAGCATCACATCTGCCTGCAGCAATAATGGCTTTTTCTCCCTCCACCCAAGCACACACACACAGTTGTGTACTTTCATGTCTGCTTTATGGCAAAGCATCTTTAGGCAAACTTAAATATAATACCCTGTAAAGCATCCTGGGTTTGGTCTATGTATTTCTTCTTCTGCACTGTTTCTGGTAAAACTACCTGTGGGAGGTGCCCAGGGGCATTCTCATAAAGTGCCCACTTACCTCAGCTGAATTACCTCAAGCTAAAACAGCAACATTTCTATTCAGATGTTCTACTGGAGAACTAAACTCCTGTCACGGATAGTGAGACCAGGTGCCCTGTAAAGCAACCTCATGTTTGTTGAATGTACTCATGATCACAGCCTTTCAGTCAATACCACAAGCTCTTTGATAACTGGGGAGATAAGGACACAGACTAACTAGAAAATGAAGAACTTCATCCTATTTTTCATTTCCTCTTTCATCGCCATAGTCTTGTACAGCATTTTCAGAACTGCTATGCCACACCAACCTGTCAGTCTCCTGATCTCCTCTACCTTTGCTTGTGGACAAGGCATGTAAGGTGTTTCACTTGAGCTAACTCCACTCTTCTCACCTTCATACTGCAGTCCACTATTTTCTTGGAGAGAACCATAACCTCTGATTTGTGAGTCCTTGATTTTCAACCTATGTGCTTTATATCTGGCAAAGAACCGCACCAGTGCAAGGTGGATATCACAGTTACTTAATACTCAGAGGACAGAATACCTCCCTCAGGCATTGTTGACAAACTCAGGATGTTAGATGCAAATCCGTATGTCACCTAGTGGATAGGACTGTCTCACAGACAAGACCCAGGAAGTTAGAACTAGGAAGTCCACCTCTACAAAGAGGACAATCACAAGTGGAGTCCCCAGGGATCAGTGCTTGGACTGGTCATTTTTGGCCTTTACTTCTCTGAAGTCAAGGCCAATGTCAATTGTCTCTGGTTGACTAAATTTGCAGATGATTGTAAATTATGAGCTGTCATTGAATCCCACACTGACAGAAATGTTCTCCAGTAGGGGCTGACACAAACAACTGGTGTCAGAACCATGGACTAAAACTAAATGCCAAGAAATGCATAATAGTATCCTTTGGGAAGTCATCCACTCCTGGTAACTATCATTTTGACAACACACCCCTTAGAGTTGACCCAGTATTCAGGGACTTAGGGATACATATAGACAGTAATCTAGCCTTTGATTATTATGTGTCTACATTAGTGAGGAAATCATTCTATGTTGCGCAACTTATAAACAAATGTATGGTATCTAGGTCCAAGGAAGTCATTGTTCCACTGTATTCGGCATTCATCAGACCTAGCATTGAGTACAATGTCCCCTTTGGTTTGCACCTAACCAAGTATATCCAACAATTGGAATGTCCACAGATGTTCCTCACTAAAAGAAGGTCTGAGTATATGATATACACTATGAATGTTCTCAAGCTGCAAGAGAGCCTCAGTATCATATAATTTATTAATTTGACTTATGGGATTGAGTATGGAAACCTTAACAAGTTCAGAATTTGTTTTACTTCACTGGGATGTTCTGTAAATTGACTTGACTTAAAAAGGCACTTGAGGGGAAGCAAAGACTTTACCCAATACACAGAAGTCATTACAAGAAAGGTATAGGCAATCTGTTGCTAAACAAATAGCTGAAACATTCTGAATTCCCCTAGAATAATGCCAGCTATCTTTTCTTTGACTCTAGATATCATTCTGGATATGTTTACAGTCAAGACTAGAGTCTAATATATATTAGATACATACAAAACAAGATCCTGCATGTGGTTCTGCAAATCCCTCTGGATTGAAAGGCTCAAGCCATTTACACACATTTGGGCCACCAGTCATGTTTACTTGTGCAGTCTTTGGAATGGAAATTTAGAGGGGATAGGATGCAGTCTCCACATGGCGATTACCCTGAGGCAACCAACCATGTCCCCTTGTAAAACACTTATAACTGGAAATTCTGTACATTTTTTTATGTATCAGCATGACCAACTGCAGTCAGTCTTTAGGCACCAATATGCTACTGTTTTGAAAAGAAAATTACCACTTCCTATTCAAATTCCAAACCTGAAGTTTAATGCAAAGGATCCGTTCTATGAGTTGCTAAAAATGTGCCATCCCAAAGTAGTAGGTTTGATTCCCTCATTCTCTGTTTACCTAATGTGTGACTTTGAGCAAACCACTAAACCATTTTCTTGGTTTACTCCTGAAAGACAGATAGTTGTGCCTAGTCAGTTTTCCTGTTATCAAATAAACTAAGAAAAATAAGACGGATTTTTGTTGAAACAAGACAGTGATACAGAAAAATACTAGAAACTTTAAAAAAAATTAAACTGAAGTCCATTTGAGACAAGATGCTTAACTGTTTTTGAACTGATTATATCAGTGTTGCTTTTGTACCAGATAACCAGAAGGAGCAAGCTGATCTTTTATCTTGTAACTCACTAAATGGATTTTCTGGTGAATAGTCTTACCTGTTTACAATCTGGCAAAAATGAAAACAATATTTCTCAGAAAATTACTAAGTATGGAGTTTTAAATTAATTTGTTAATTTTACTAGGCAGTAAATGGTTGCTAGACTATTAGGGATACTATTTTTACTTCATGACGTAGGAGAAATAGCCTAAGAATCACAAGACTGACAGGTTCATTTTCTTAGTAGATTTGCCTTCTCCTATTATGAGTTCATGCATTTATATTGAAGGCAGTTTTTTATCAGTTTTATAATTTTCAAGGTATCCTGACTGTAACAAAAAAAAAATACTCAAATACAAAGCATGTTAATTACCTATGGATGCAAATTCTTGTGGAAATCTGTTGTAAAGCAATTTCATATACACACTTTGATCAATCATAACAGACCTTCACCTTTTTAGACAAATGGTATAAAAAAGCTTCTTGTCGCTCTGAATATGATATTGTGATTATAATTTCTTGCAACAGATAAGATTTTGTTTTAATTTGGATCCTTCAAAGTGCCCTCTTTGACCCATTTACTCATTTGATTCCTCTGTGTGATAGTGTTGGCAGGCTATCCAGCATCTACTACAATGCCGGAGAGACAGCCTTGCCTTAATGTTCGTGTTCCTTCCCAGGTCATGCAATGGCCTTGTCCTCTAGCCCAGCTTACACTTCTTTTATATAATGCATCCTTCCTGTTTTCAAAAAAGTCCTCTTAGTACTGTTGCTAACTATATCACTAAATTGTAACTTCCTCATTTATGCACTTTATTCATTCAGTCTATTGCAAGCATGCATTTTTTTCTGATGCATTTTATTCCCAGGTTGTGACCAAAAGAGTTGGCTGACTAGTTTACTTAACAAATTATAGAATAAAATCAATAAAAGGCTACTGTAACTGCTCTTCTCTGCATACCTCCAGTGAGATGATTAACGTGCAAATCATGTTTCTGTTAGTGACCAAAGAAATGACAAAATGATATAGGAGGCAGGGTCACTGTCTTTCTCTGTTATTATACCATTACATTATTGTATTTTTAATTATCTGAGTATGCCCAGTTTGCATATTTTAGCTGTATGCAGATTATTATGGGAGATTGTCTTTTTCATCCCACAAATCATAAGAAATGTGACCTAGAGGAATTTTAAGATCATTGAATAAATAAGATTTAAATAAATGAAACAGTTATGTTCTTATTCATTCATTGCAGATTAAATAATCCATAAGGTATTTCTCAATTGATGGCTATGCTAACAAATTATGGGGACTCAATTATGAATATTTGCTTATCTTTGTTGTTAAACAGTAAATGTGGTTATGACATAATATGCATAGTACACCTTTAAGTCTTCAATTTCAGTGAACTGTTAATTTAGAATTTTGTAATTTAGATTCAGTACCTTCACATGGTTTGAGTCAAGTCACTTGTACAACTGAAAAGGAAGGGACATAATGCAATGATGCACTGATGGAAGAAACCTAGTTAAAACATCTGACAGCCTGCATTTTCTCAAGCCCTAAGTAATCATACATCTGTTAAAGACAGGCAACCACCCTACCTTTTTGCTACGTCTGTCACTTTTCATTTTTTTCAGAATAACTGCTGCTCTCCTCCCACTACTGGCAAAGAGAGCATGACTCTACATTTACAGCCATATATCATTGTCTAGGGAGTCATTCACGTTATTAATAGAAACTCAGTACCAAACTCCCATTTAAAAACAATCACGTCTCTTCCTTCAGATGCCTGCAGGAAACCTTGAAGTATGCCAGGGCTAGCACATCTATTAGGATAATGCTGTCATAAATTACAGAACTAGCACTGGCAAGGCTTGGAATAATCATAATGAGAAACATACTTTTCTTGACCTTACACATGTCATTGGTTACTTTTCTATATGCCACTCTGTCTTTTCCTTACATACCTCTTTCAGTGCAGGCCAATGTAAGTAAATGTCGAGCTATAACTACTATTTGGCATTATTAAGTGCAAACAATAGACCAGCATATAAAAACTGTTGGGAAGGGTATCTAATCAATAGCATAAGGTGGAAGGTGAAGGAAAACATTTGTATAAATTACTGAATTTGGAGAGCTTACAGATGTGTTTCAGTTAATTCTTTTGCAATCACAAATTCAAGGCAGCGATGCTGTTAAAAAACAGATCTATAACTTAGATCAAAAAGGAAAGGCAAAACCTTAAAACAGATTATTTAATCTGTCTGATACTGAAAGATAATCAGCATATAACTTTTAGTTTATCGGTTTGCCTCCTCCAAAATTGTACTTTCTTCATATTTCTCCACTCTGTAAGATAAAATGTTTTATCCTGGAGTGAACTTTGGGCAAGTTGTTCACTTAAATATAATTGTGAAGTGCACTTGGCTGGAAAACTGTTTCAGCCAAGACAACCCTATTGACAAGAGAAATTCACCTTACTACAAAAAGGGTAAGAATATGTGGTTTTTGCTGCCTACATCTTGCTTCTCACCTCTTGGCATCGGAGGCAGTCTTACAAACCAAAGTGCAGAAAAACAGAAATCGATAACTTATATCGGTGTTATCTGTTTTTATGTGTTGAGTAAAGTAACTCCAAAGAGAGAAATTTCATTTGTTGAACATTCTAAGCATGCACTTATCTGAAGTTTGTCAGTTTTCCATACTATGACTATTTTGACCTTTTTCATATTTTTAAAAGAATATGGAAATAAACTGAAAAAAATAATGTGAAATGTTTAGATGTTAGAACTGATAACTAGGTGGGAGGTTTGGTGTAATGGTTAAGGTGTTTACCTTACAGACACAAGGTGCAGGATTTGATTCTCACATGGTGTAATTGGCTAGGCTTGAAATGAGTCACAACTGCAGTTAGCCTAGTACTAATCTATGAACATATGATATAGGAAAGTAACACTTTGTGTAAGGAGCAACTAATACTTTTGATATGGATGATCACCTTTGATTAGAATGAATTATTTCAAAAACTTCATAAGAAAAATGGGATATACTTAGTGTCCACAATACTGGAATCAGCAGAGAAAAGGCAGAGTTTATTGAAAAGGGCTGTACTGATGTAAATGGAAAAAGAGAAACTGTTTAGGATTTGAATCATTTCTCATACAGTGTACTTTTATCACTATGAAAATGCAAGGTAGTTAGATAATTGACTGAATATGACAAAAGATCACATTTCTTTATACCTGAAATGTCAAATTTCCGAACATGGTATCTAGTCATCTTACTTTTAATTGCATCTGACAATATTGATGAAAAATTATAAATATGTAAGGTTACTAAACTTGCAGTGTTTGTGGTTTAAATATACTAAGCTGGATGTCTCACACCCTTGGGGTAAGGAAGTTGTTGGCTTTGTTTTAAAATTAAGCAATCTTACATAATAAGTCCACTCATTTCAGATAGAGGACTTGTCACCACAAGCAGCTCTTACTCAGCATCTCAGGAAATCTTCAAAACTTGAACTCTTGCTCTCACTTCCATAATATATATTATGTTCCTCTTTTCCACAGATCTCATTTCCTGCTAATCATATTGGAAGGATCCTCCATTGATCAATGGCTCTGCTCTCATGCTTTGTGTATTCTTCATATTTATAAGAGAAAAGTATCCACTTTTCTTCTAATCTTTTTGTTTAGATAGTTGTCATAAGTTGGATGAGTTAACTCTGTGCATTTGTTTAAAAAGGATGTGTAAGAGCGGTAACCTTGATTCTCAAACCTTCGTCTCCCACACCAGACACAGATCTCAACATGGGTGAGGCTTCCCCAAAATCAACTCCAGAAGACCCCATATTTGGGGAAATCCTGGAACAGACCCTACTTCCTCCAAGAAAGAGATCCTTCAGATGGCTTTTTTGCTTAAACTTGCTTACAACTTGTGTAGTCCCACTCAGACTATATGACTGATATGGCTGTGGACATTCTGTAACAAGACATTACTAAGCCAATACTTAGGAAACTGGACACCAGACATGATTGCTGGCCCTCCAAAGACAGACCTCCATTGGAGTAAGGATTAATTTGCAGATTGTATTATGGCAGAGATTGCCACTAAGAGAGGGCCATTGGAGGATGGCCCCATACTCCATCCCCTAGTAAGGATTCCAGCACTGTGCATCCACTGGGAAAGCTATAAAGAGTCTTGACTATCTGATGCACATGACATGTATTTAGTGTGATGCGCTGGAGAAGACAATAGGCCCACAGAAGAAGTTGCCTCACAGCAATGTACATTGTATAAAATAACAGTTGGCAACTATGAATAGCATTATGCCACTCTCCTTAGGCCTATTCACTAAATGGCAGATGGAGCAGCAGCAGCAGCTGTGACAGGAGGATGCAAGTCTCACTCAGAATCAGTGGATTGGTAGAAAAATGTAAGGCATCCTTCGTCAATGCCACCTTTTATAGGTTCACCCTCGTTGGACCTCAGGTGCAAGAGAAGATACTGAAGATGAAGGAAAAGAGTTAAATGGTCACAATTGATAAGGTAAAGATCACTCGCAAATATCATCTCTCAGGAGCCAAAGGGGTGTGAAGGACACATGATTCAGAAAATCCCTACATCCACCATATGTTTAACATTGTAACAGATATTCTCGAGGTTGAGGGGGTTCTCTAATGGATGCTGGTGTGGCTGGCCATCATGCAGGACAGATGAATCAGAAAACTAATTTCCTGAAGCTGTTCAATACCCTGACATTTATGCTTACAGCTTCCTGATTCAGCCAATACCACACGGCCAAATTAGGGTTTTCCAACCAGCTAGCAGAAAGAATTATCCAAGTGGTCCCACAAGACCTGATAGGTTCCAGTGTTTACTCCACATTCTTTTCAGTCCTTCAAAAATGAAAGACCTCAATTTAATACCCCAGTAACATAAATCTTTACTTAAAGAAAACAAAGTTCTGGAAGATCATGGTGCAAATAATACTTCCATTTCTTCACAAGGGCTATTGGATGCGCAGTTTGGAGCTTGCCTCACATAGATATACAGTTTCTCAAGTTAACTTCTTGGTTTCTGCAATTCTTTTGATGGCCTGTGACACATTTTTCCTCTCTACGATGGTCCCAATTCAATAAGTTGTCCGGCAATAATTTTCTATGAAAGTATATAAAGGGAAGTGGTCAAGATTCTTGCTGTGGATCACATATCAAGGACTAAACCTTTTTTACAGCACTTACCAATGTCACTCTTCAATTATTAGCTGAACATTTTGATAAAAACACATAGTTTTTCCATGCTTATGGTACTTCTGGATGCAATTTCACATTTTCAACAAGGTTTTAGCGTCTCAAAATGTTCAGAAGGAATTTGTGATGGGTGTAGTCCACCTGAGAAATTATTTTACTGACCTGGCTCCACCATGGAATCTTAATTTTATTCTTGAAAAAAATAACTTGCTCAGCATTTGAACTGATGGTGATGTTGAACTCAAATGTCTGACTTGAAAGACACTGTTGCTAGTGGTTTTCCCAGTGGCAAGTAGAGTCTCTTAATTCCATACTCCCGCATGTTAACTTCCATACATAACTTTTCACAAAGACACAGTTACTTTACAAACCAACCCTACCCCTATGTCATACTTTAACAAATTGCTCAATCTGCCAGTTTTCTGTTCAGAACTCTCCAGCAGAAGAAAATATAAGTTGCACTGCCTTGATGTTCACAGATAACTTGGATTTCACTTATGTAGAACTTAAAATTTAAGAAAATATAACCAACTTTTAATTTGCTTTGTTTCTAACAGACCGGGTCTGGACATTTCCAAGACTGTATTGTCCTGTCAACTATCCAGCTGTATTGTTTAAACCCAGAGCTTACTCCACCAGATTTATAGGTAACATCTTCAGCCTATTTTAGGAATTTATCAGTGACTAACATTTGTGCTGTTGCAACAAAGGCTTTACTGCATGGATTTTCAAGGCAATATCATTTGGATGTGATTTTGATGTCTAGGTTTTCCTTCTGGGCCGCCATCACTTGTGTTCTGTCATGATGCTGCCACCCAAGTTATACAGCTGGGGACTTGGTCTTTCAGCTGAAGCACAAAGACTGGATCATGTAAGACATTAAAGTTATGTACTTTCCATAACAATAGTTCTACATGATCCAGACCTGTCCACATCAGTGTTTCCCCCTTCCCCCATACTTTGAATATTGTCCTGTCTGACGTAGTTGTCAACAGTCGAGACATACAGAAGACCGCGTACTTATAGTAAGCGATATTAGGATATGTAGTTATTTTACTTGTTATCCTTTACATGCTTCGTCAATCAACTATCAAGCTCAGTCTGGAGATATGTTGGCTACAGTCAGGTCTGACCAGGTGCTATTTCATTTAATAATCTTTAATGAAAGGGCATTAGATGAAAGTTGCTTCCATTAGTCATGAAAACCAGCAAGTGCCATAACAAAGATGTAAGTAGTAATACATATATACCTATAGAGATACAAGTAATGGTTTACTGTCAGTGCATCATGCAGAAATTTCTATAACTTAAACTAATGCAGAAAGTAAATGTACAAACAAATGGAATTTGTATTTCTGTATATAGTGATTTGTGTAAATAACATTCATGAAAAAGCAAGGCTGTAGAGTTAATTTATCTGCATTAGTGCTCACATCCTTTTACAGAATGCAATGATATGTTTAAACAATTTTTATGGAAAAGCACATCTATTGTAGATATTGAATGTAAATGTTGGGTATAATGCGATGTAAAATGTAACTTGAAGCTAATCTGTAAATGTTGATCCCATGTTGTTCTATCTGCCCAATTCAACAGATGGCTATCCATGCTTATTGCAGATTGCAAGACATCAGCAAATTCTCACTTCAGAGCTGAGACTTCTACTTTCTGCCACCATTTGCCTTGGACACCTCAAATTCCTCAGACCTTATTTGCTGCTCTTCAGCTGCAGATGTGATCCTCAGTGCTCTTCCTTCACATCAGATAAGTGTACATTAATTGTACCAGTTCTAGGCTAGTTGCTCTTATGAGCAATTTTAAGCCTAACTAATTTATCTTTCAAAGGTGAGAATCAGACTTTGTACCTTGTGTTTGTGAGTCAAATACTTTAACCATTATGTCAACCACTAATCCCCAAAAATGGAAAAGATTTTCTTTTTGAACAGTCTAACATTGTCAGGACCACCCTTTAAACCCCCACTTGGTTTGGAATTAAAATTGTGAGCTACATTATTTGATTCTAACTGGAGCTACTCTACTATTAAAGTTCAGTTGGCAGCCATCTCCCAATTTTATCAAAGCTTCAGTTTCACCTCCTTGGCCTCCCAAAAGTATTTTCAAGCCTTTCTAAAAGAGATCTTTCCCTTGTGAACCCACATTAATGATCCCTCTCTTCTGTAGGAATTGAATTGTGTGCTGGAGGCCCTAGCCCAAGCCCTGCTCCCCAAACCTGCTTCTTCATGTAACATAAAATGTATTTCCTGGGAAAAAAAATATTTCTAGTAGCCATGTTCATTGGTGTGTGTGTGTGTGTGTGTGTGTGTGTGTGTGTGTGTGTGTGTGTGTGTGTGTGTGTGTGTGTGTGTGTAGTCAATCTCAAACCCATCTAACTGACTTGTACCAGCACAGGAACATTTTATAGTGGCGTGATTTTAAAAGTTAAGACATTTTACTAAAAATACATTTTACTAAAAATTAATAGTAGAATGGTGGGTAAGTTATATTACACATATAGTGGGGATATGAGCATATCCCACCACCTGCCATTTTGTACTCGTTATTATAGGTGATGTGAGCATACCTCTCAAACTTTTGAAGCAAGAGATCTGGACAAATCCATAAATAAAAGTGAGCCAAAGGGCCAAAAATAGGGACAGTTTTTAAATATTGCTCTTACAAACTTAAAAACATGAAAAGATGATAGAATAACAGGTTTTGCATTAGCACAAATTTTCTGAAGGACATGAAGTCTGAAACTCAAATGTCTGTCATTATTTTCTAACTTCAGTCTTTAATGATTTGCCACAAATTTGCCAGAAAAAATTTTATGAAAAAAAGATCAAAAATATGAGTGAAAAATGGACATTCTGTGAAAATCTGTGCAGTTGAGAGGTATGGATGTGAGCTAAGAAGAATAATTTTTTTATTCTTCTTAGCTCACATCCATGTTATTTCTAGCAATTTCCTAAAGCAGCAACTATGGCCACCTTGCATGTGATTCTAATTTCTTTCTGACTCAGTGATGATCTTTTAATCATAGTTAGTCTTGGGCTAGAAAGGAACATTTTCAGTTTGGTGATCAATGTTCTAAATCTCACTTCCAATCCTCAGCTTTGGCTGATTGTATAAGCTTCAGTTTGGATCCATTTTCATATTTTTTGCTTAACCAAGTGATTGACCTGGTTCAGGTAACCTTCTTCAGTCATGGCACATGCTAGTAGGCAATCTATAGTCAAAAAAGGCAAAATTAATGCATTATGACATTAACTAGAAATGTAATATGACAAAACAGGAATTGTTGGCATGATAAAAACTAAGAAATTGAAAAGCAACTTGTTGCCAGATAAATCAGAAAAAATGCATCAAGAATTGGTTTCCCTGCAAGAATGTATGGAATGATACTGTGACTCAATATTCATTGAGAGTTACATCATAAAATATTGCATCAACAAAACCCTAAAACGAAAAATAAGGAATTTTTGGCAGCAGGCAAGAACCCCAGCACCTTCTGATGTGGAGGAAAAGATCATCACTCACCTTCCCCCGAAGTTATATATTCCAACTCTGTGGTCTCACCACAGTGAAAAAAAGTGTATTATTGGCTGTCCCATACAATACATTGTGGTGAAACTCACAGCTACAGTAAATGATTGCACTAAAGCCAGTCAGAGAATGTAGCAGTGCAAACACATAGGGAAGCCTCAAAAAAGTGCAAGGTATCTGGGATAACAAGGTCATGTACAAGCACATAAATATGAAAGAGATGCTTGCTCTTACCAAAGCACTCAGCTCTCTGAATCACCTTTGGTCCCTTAGACCTCTTTAGGTTGTTACACACAAGAATACAGTAATGTTGGTACATCAACAAGCAATGAGGAACCAGGTCTCACACTCTATACAAACTAGCCATATTATCTTGGGATATAGCTTTACACAACCTAATTCTAAAAACATGCTCCAGTCTGTCAGAGCAAATTTGTGTTGTAGACAAGCTGAGCGGGACAAAGACAGGCACATATGTATTGAAACCAGATCGGGGGTGGGATCTTCTGAGATTTCATCCATCTGTAGGGAGTTCTTCAAGTAGACTACTTGGCCTCCTATTTTAATAATCAGCTGGCAAAATACTACTGCAGGAAGCCATGCAAGAAGGCCTGGAAGACAACTGCCTTTTTCTGGCCTTGGACAGGAGTGTTCCTGTATGATTGTCCATTCTATCTACTGATATCCAGGGTAGTTCTGAAGATTCAGAAGGAATCCCCAAATATCACTGTGGTGACTCCCTTCTGGCCCAGGAAACAGCAGTTCTCCTTTCTTTTGGAAATTGCCATGGGCTGAGTCTGCAGAATGCAACCACATGGACTGGGCATTTTGTGAAAGCTCTTGGAGCTACAGAAAGACCAAAGAACAATGCAGAAAATTATAAATAATATCCCAAGGCACAAAATTCTAAGAGCGTTCTGTGATTTGGATGAGTAGGGATGAGAAGGTAAGTGTGTTTCAGATCTAAGGTAACCAGAAAAGTCAGTGAAAAAAAGTCATAGGAAGCAAGCCTTGGAGGGATAACATCTTGAATTCTAGTATTTTTAAGAGCTAAGTACATGAGGAAAGACAGATGGAATTTGAGGGGGGAGGGGCAAATTCCAGGTATGCTTGTATGTTGTTTGAATGATGTTATCATTGTCCACAGGTGAAGGCACTGACACAATCTTCCTGCAAAAGTTGTAGGGGGTTGGCTGAGATGGAGAAAAAAAAGATAGATGGAAAGAAGGTAGGCATAAGTTGAAACTTTGATAACCTAACATCCTTTGTCTCACTTAAAGTCCTGCCATATTTTTTCTCATAGAATTTCTTTACATATTGCTGGGACTTTTTGTCTTTTATAGAACAATGGACCAGCTTTGGTTTGATAGTTTTCCTGGTACTCAAAAAAATCAAACAAAGAAAACAGACTGGAACACAAAAAGTGTTTAACCAAGGAAACTAACTTCGAGTATATCAAATTTAGTGAGCACTTTCATCTTTTTCAATGAAAATTTCATCAGATAAAACCAAAATGGGAAACACCACATTTAAATACATAAGTCCACCAATCAGTATCAAACAGTTCAGACATATGACAGCCGAGCCCCACTGCTAAAGACAGCCTCTTTTAAAAACATATAGCCGCAAAGATAAATGTACAGTTATATCACCATAAAATAAATTACTATAAAATTAAATTAAAACAATCTCATTCCATAGATCTTTATGTGACAGTTATTACCTAGAAAATGCTTTCTATTTAAGCAAGCATGTTATTGACTAATTTTCATTAAGACCTGGCCAGTTGTCTGCACTAAAGTATAGCTGCCAATAAATCTTGCGCTATTCCAACTGTAGCATCCATGGACCTCCCCTATCACTAAAGGGTATCTTATCAATAATGATAAACTTAAATTTATGCCCTGGGTTCTGTTGCACATGCTTAAATAAGGTATTAGTATCCTTTTGTTTTGAGATATCATAAATGTGCTCATAAAATCTGTGCTTGAATTTTCATTTGGTTTTCACTATATAGAACCTGGGGCATGAGGTACACAGAGCACAATAAACAACCTAGGATGTATCACAATTAAATGATCCACTAATATTAGCTACAATGCTATGGATCTTACACTTTTTTCAGCTAAGATGTATTTAGAATAACCACAATGACCACACTTTTTCATACCATTCTGTACCTTCTTGTCTGACATTTTATTGGAAGTGACAGCTGGTCTCTCTAGGATTGCCTTCAAATTCATTTACCTACTATATATCATTCAGGGTTTTCACCCACGTTTTCCCTAATACTCTGGTCATTGGTCAAAATAGACCAATTCTTTTCCAGTATATTTTTCATCAAGTCACTACTGGCTGTAAAAGTCATTATGAATGCATATTTAAAATTGGTCTGTTTGTTAACATTAGTTCCCACTAAAGGTAATACCAGATCTACTAAAGATTGCAGCTCAAAATTGGTACAAATACACTATGCTCCTGCTTGTTTACTACCTCATACATGAGGTTGTCAATAAAGGACAGTGGGTAGCCATGTTTCCTAAACATTTCCTTCAGTAACAAACACTCATCCCAGAAGAACTTGTCGAAAGTGACCAGCCTGGCAGCTCCAACAAACTGCCCTTTAACCACAGCTGTTTTCTGAGAGAGTGGGTGTGAACTGGAAAAGTATAAAAGACTGTTAGAGTATGTTGTCTTTCTATGTACTTTCAACAGAAACACCTGGTTACTGTCATCCTTCATTAGGCAAACATCCAGGTATGCTGTTTCATTCTCATGTTGATTAATTTAAGGAAATCGGTGCTCTTATTCATATAGTACAAGAACTCAGGATTTTTTTCTTTATCTCCATCCTAAAGGATGAACATGTCATCCAAAAAACATATATAACATTTACAGGATGAGAAAAGTTCAGAATTAAACAGAAATATACGCTCCCAATGGATCATAACAATGTTAGCGAACAACCCGCTCACGCTGATCCATAGCAACTCCCTTCCTTTGCATATATAGTTGTTTATCGAAAATAAGATAGTTATTATTCAACACAATTTCTAATAAATTAATTTGGTCCTTTTGAATATCTTTTTCAAATAAATATTCGGTGAACTATTCTCTACCCAACTGGTGTGGTATCATAGTATATAGATCCTTAACGTCAATTGCTATAAACATATAGGAATTTTTTAAAAGTATCATAGTGATCTTATGTAAAAATTGCCACAAATCATGGCACACATGTTCTGCATGGAGTACTAAAGATTTAAGTTTCTTGCCCAGCACAAGGATGGGTGAAAACCCTTCTGCACCTACAATGAGTTGCATTGGAGGTTGCTCAATATTTGTGTGGATCTTAAGCATCCTGAAAATACAGGGGGTGTTAGGACAAACTACATTTAAATAGTTATATTCCCCAACACTTATTAGTTTATCGATAAACAGGTAATCTTGGTTGCTTTTAATTTTCCTATAAGCACCATTATGTTTGTTTATGGATACTCTTCTGTAAGTATCCTCTACTAAAAGTTGTTTCATCCTACTAGTATAATCGGACTTATCAATAACAATCCCAACCAAATTATCCAGCTTCATAATTCATATCTGGGGGTTATTCCTGAGTTCCTGTAACCTTATATTTTTGTCCCCAGTAAAGTTACCATAACATTAAAGTTGGTATTGAGCGCATTTCTAATTTAAAACAATATATCAAGTTTTATAGGTGGGGGTGGTTGTGATTCATGTGCTAGAAATACAGACAGGGTATCTTGTAAGGCATCTAACATAGGCGGAATTGCTGTAGACTTCTGTATGTCTATGTTCAATAATTAATAATAGATTTTTGAAGGACTGAAACTTGTTTTCTTTCTCATTTGAAGTGCTGCAGTGCTGCTTCATTTCCAGAATGGTGTCACCATAAGACATTTCTTCAAAAGAAGGTTCTGGAGACAGTGTCTTCATTTTCTGAATCAAATCCTATAGCTTTACACTGCAAAGACTACATAAATATCTCTATATCAGACTCTAAGAATTCCTCATCTTCATAAGTGGAGTCTCTCTCTCACTCTTCCTTTTTTGAGGAATGGAAGAAGGAGGAGAGAAAAACTTTGGAGTCTTTATAGACAGTAAGGTTTTAAAAACCCCTTGGGAAAAGTTGTGCCACTCCTATTGCTGATAAGAAGGAGGAGTCGTAGCAGGAAGGAAAACATGGTTAGTCGTCACTTTTCCTTTCTTTTCTTTTTTCTTTTTTTGTAGTATCTGCAGAAATGAAGTGAGGAGGGACAGATGCTTCATCCACATGTATCAGGATACCCAGTACATCCTCTCAAACAAAGACCTGTGGTCTCTCAGAAATAACCATCCAAATTTCTCCCTTCATGGCTTTTCTGGCTTTCTAGCCAGTCTGAGAAGTAAAGTGATCTGTAGAGTCTTCATGTGCCTCAACAGAGATGGCTGACTGACTGGACAACAGAACCTGTAGATTCCTTAGGCTCCTTTAGCATTTTATTTGCTGGATGAGGGACATCTGAGAGTGACAACTTGGAAGCCATCTTTCCTTGCTCTAATTCTTTAACGCTTTTATTCAGTAGTAAATGTTTAGTGAAGCTAAATGACTTCAAATATTTTAGGGACAAAGGATTAAAAATTTTATAAGCACTTTGTATGACTATCCTGAAAGGAGACCTGCCGATTTTAGTCACATTTCCTCTCTTAGATGACATGAAATGAAACATTTTTTTTTTCAAAACCTAAAGGACGATAGGAAAGGTCCACAACAGGGATACATATCTCCCAAATGAATGGCAGACAGCAGAAAGAGATGCAGCTTTCCTTCATGGACTGGAGCAAGAAAGTTCTGAAAATCGTTGCATCCATATATCCCTTATTTACCAATATGTAGTATACAATCGTGTGCATAGGTCAAAGTTCAAACATATGGTATAAGATCAAGGAGACCAAGCTTTTGTAAACTATATGGATGTAAGGTATCCTTATCAGAATATTTCCAAATAGTAACTGGATCACAAATAGTAACTGGAAGAATATTTCCAAATAGTAACTGGATCACAAGTGGAGGCTTGCACTAGATGAGAAGATGGACAACTTGAATTTGATGATAACACAAGTTCTGCAAGACACTGCCTATATAAGAAATGAAAATGTTGTATTTTGGGAATAACTTGATGTACTTCTTGAGCAAGTCCATAGGATGAAAATATTGGCAGCCATACTGCAAGACAGTTTACAAGCCTGCACCGATAATGTAAGAGACCCTGCTGTGGAATTATAAAGGTTACAAGTCAACACAAAAGTGTTAGAAAATTGTCAGTGCTATTGCAGCTTCACTTGGTGTGGCTAAAGTGGGGACTGGAAAGAAAGGCTTGATTACATTATTGCAAAATCATCTGCTGCAAAGATTGTAGATGCAAACTATTAGCATAATACTTTAGAGTCTTGCAACCAATCAGATGAGATATTGCCCCTCTGCAGCATGTGTGGTTTTGCCTGTTGAGTTATATGGATAAAGAAATGCTGCTGAGAGTTGCAAAAAATGTGAAACTATTCTTGTCTGTAGACATTTAGCTCAGACCTAAAGAATTCCTGAGCAATTGCAGACATCAGAAAAGTATGGCTTCAAAATTGACTCTCTCCTTAATGAAGTACCCAGCTTATCTGAGTATTAAGTGGGGCACAGAAAACAAAGTTGTTGCAACCATAGTAGAAATAATGTCCTTTTTGAAATAAAAGCTGTGAACAAAGAGTGCCCCAAATTTGACCCTTCCAGATCTGAATGTGAATCTTAATGAAAAGGTTATTTTCTGAGTTAGGATGAATACACAGCTGGTAACATATACAGTCATAGTATCTTAGGAAGCTATTTTCTTCAGTCTCAGGACAGAGTAAGAGAGGTAAAAGGTAATCTTTCTCTCAACAGATCCTGCAATAGAAACAGGCATTACAACAATTAATTCCAGAAGGGGTTGCTACAAACGATATGTATGCCTACTTATTACAGGACACTAGAATTGCAGAAATGATGTGGAGGCGACAATAAGTGACAGGTTCTCAGTTTCTCCGCAGAAATCAGTGTGATAGATATAAATTGTTTCTCACATGTGAATCAAAAGGAATTTGTTTGCTCCAATGTGATGAAATGTTGGTCAGCATACACCATAATTTAAAGAACTAAGTTGTCTGTAAACTCTCAATGGACCTCTAATGGAAACTGAGGACTCAGCAGTTGAGTTCTGAGATAATTTGAATAGACTTGATTGCAGATCTGCATTGGTCCCAAAACAAGCATTATGTGGGTATGTGTGCTGGGAATGAGAGACTGTGTGGGTTAGACTGCATGGAAATTGTTGATTTGTTTATTTGTTGCAACTGTTCTGGTTTATTTATTTTTTTATTTTTCAAGTATTCGTTATAAATGTTAAAAATGACTGTTGTTACTATTTTTGCATTTAATTATCCATATAAGAGATGTGTTGGCTCAATTTCTACCCATTAACGATGCTAATATTCTATATTCATAAAGTTAAAGCTTCAAATTAAGGTGTCTGTTGCATTCATATATGGTGGAAGGGAAGGTATTGTATAGCTTAGTGAATTCCTCCAAGTGAGGAGTTGTGATATTAATCTGCCATAGAATAAATTAGTTGTTGAAGCTGAATGCATACGATAAACAAGGAGGCTGGGTGCTAGGTAGATTTGGTTCCATTTATAAACCTAATCATGACAGCTGTCTATTCATCAAGGACTGATACAAAAAGTTTTTAGATAGCAGGCACAGGGCTAGTCATACAGTATTAATATATTGCAGACCCTTATTGTTGCCAAGATACATAAAATCCTAGATATGATTGAAATGTGAAGTCCCAAAGGGTGTTTACGAATTTATAAAGAAAGTAGACTTCCCAGATGCCTGGTGAGCATTGCAACTGAATGAACCTGGGTTTACCTTCTTAACCCAATTTGAGGGCCATGGACGTTGTCTAGATTTGTTCTGTGCTAACAATATAGTAACTTCAGGTTCAATGCAAACAGATACAGTGTTTTGCACCTTCACTGATCATCTAGTAATAAGTTGGGAGGTTGCTGAGACCACGAGTACCCCTGGGGACTCTTAAATTGTAGAGAATAAGCCCTCTGATTTACATGGATGGAAAAACTAAGGAGTACATTGTTAAAGGTTTACAGAAGCTTGTAGAATGGAATAGTCTGGGTGTTTTCCCCAAAGGCTTGACAGAAGCCATTTAAGCAGTATATTAAAGAGGACTCTGAGGGAGAAAATGGAAGGTAAATTAAGGCAATGGAAGGAGAATTAGTAGCAGTATGGGCTTAATGTTTTTTTTCATTGTGAATATAGAAAAGTAATCATGAGTTATCAAGAGTTCTTAAGATGGTAAGTGTGGCTATGGCAAAGTTAGCTATACTATATCTGGAGAGGTGACTTTGTGCAGTTGCACAAATGGTATTATGTTATAGGAGACCATGGCTTGATTTTTTAAATATAGGAGGTGAGAGTACAGTTGTGTAAATAAACTTACCACAACAGTAGATGACTTGTAGTCTAATCTACAAGATCTATATCTTTCCAAGGATATAACATCTAGCCAGCTTGCAAAGCTTCAGGGCACCTTCCACATGCCCAAACCATTAGATAGTTTGAACTAAGCTGTCTAAAAAGACAGGTTAGGGTACCAAGCCCTTCAGCGCTTTTGTGCCATGTGAGAGAGGGAGACTGAGACCTGAGATGACATAGCAAGGAGCAAAAGGAGCAAAGGTATATCTAAATGTACATATCTGGCAAAAACAAAAAACACATACTATAAAACTGAGCAGGATGGAGGGAGGCAGGGAGCAGCTATTGCAGCAGTGATCATTCTAACATCTACTGTTATAGTGTGTTTTCTTACATAACTGTGCTATGTTCATCATATTATTCACTGCTTCAGTAGCCTTAGCTATATGGGTCAATTGCTCTAACTTACAGCATTTGGTCTCAGCATTAAATCCAGGCTACATCAGTTCAAAAAGCTCTATAGTATCTATAATTTGCAACCAGTCTTCTTCTGGAATCTTTACACTAAACTTAAATAAATCTTCCTTCATACTTCTACAAACCTAGTGTTTCTGGGTTGTCTTCTGGATACTTCCTGTATGATGGGCTTTCAGCCTTAGAACAAACAGTCAGTTCCTGACTTACCTCTAAAATCTGATAGTGACCTCTGTAAGAGAGAGATACTGAGATCCCTGTAGAACATGCCATAAGCAATACAGATGCTTTCATTTGCCAGACTCCTTATGAGGAAAATTCGGTGGTACCTAAAATCCATTTGGGCATGTTTTCAATGGGAATGAAGATCCAAGGAGTTTGGTCAAAACAGGACAGTTGGACACATATAAATACAAGTGAGATGAAAAATCTGATATTTGCTTTTAAGGCTTTTCATCACCTCTGGGCCCTACGAACTTAGCAAATCCAAATGGGAATATGTGGTATATCAACAAAGATGGATGAACAAAGTCTTAAAATTTCTACAGGTAAGCCATTATAGGTAAGGACATTGGGGTTCTCCAAAGAATATTTCTTACATTCCATCCAGTTTGAATTCAGTTGCAGATTACCTGAGCATATCTAAAGAAGACACACAAATGGATGCTGAATAGGTTTTCATTCCTATCATCCATAAGTAAACAGTTCAGATAGCTCTGCTTCAGAATTCCATACAGGGAAGCATGGAAAATTAATACCTTATGAATTTCTTAGAAAGGGAAATTCCTTTATGCCACCCCTCCCTTTCTATTCGTTCTGAAAATCCTTTTGAAGATTCAGAAAGGCAATCTAAAATAGCTGCTGATGACTTCCTTTTGGCATGAAAAACACAGATTTGTCATTCTTTTTCATGTAGCCAAGGGCAATCAGTAGAATGTACCCACCAGGAATGATTTGCTCAGACAACAAAAGAGCTCACTCATTCATCCAAAACTGAAAACTCAGAATTTGTAGATATGGATGATGGGCTTTTAATACCCTTTAGATACCTTTACTCTGAGAATGTATTGCAGATAATAAAGGAGGCAAGGACATATGCTATCACAAAATCTTACATTTCCAAATACAAGAGATTTTCTATGTAGTGTCACTACAAATGACAGTTCGGTATATCTCATCATCATCATCACCATCACTGCCTTTCTCCCATTTTCTCAATGGGGTTGGACTGCTGTGTCACTTGTTGCCATCTCTCCCTATTCAGTGTACTCCTTGCTTCTTCCACACTCATGCTTGACTGTTGCCAGGTCTTCTCTCACACAATCTATCCTCCTCTTTGCTGGATGCCTTAATTTCCACTTGCCTTCTTCCTGTCTGTCTGAAATCATGTTCACCAGACTGTCTTCTGTGTTCCTGCACATATGCCCAAACCACTTCACCATAATTTGTTTTCTTTGATCTTTTCTGCAATCACAACTACTTTGGCTTCTGCTCTTACAGCACCATTTCTTCATTTGTACCACAGTATGCATCCTACCACCCATCTAAGGCACTACATCTCCAACACCTCTAGTTTCTTCATCTGCTATTCCTTTACTGCCCAGGTTTCTGTACCATACAGAAGTACTGGTCACACCACTGTTTTGTATACCTTACTTTTCAGCTTCTTTGGCATTCTTCTGGCATACACTACCCCTACTATACTGTCCCATTTGGATGCAGCCTCTCAGATTCTAGTTTTGACCTCTTCATTCAGACTTCCCTTCTCCTCAGAAACCTCTCCCTTATGCTTGAAGCTGTTAATCTAGTCCACTACTTTTCCTTCTATCTCAATTTTTGATTTCTTCTTCTTTCCTTCATTTGCTTCCATTATAGCTGTCTTCTTTGTACTCAGTTTCATTCTGTGTACCTTCAATTTTGCATTCCATTCCCCTACCTAAGACTGATGTTCTTGCTCATTCTCTGCGTGTAATGCCATTTCATCTTCATACAGCTACTTTGCAGATCTATCCCATCTGACATGCTTGCTAATGAAGTCCATCACCAGTATGAACAGCAATAGGCACAGACCTGAAACCACTCCCTACTTGGAAACCCTCTGTAAGACCGAATGCTGTTCCTATATGAGTCATCGGATCCTTGTACATAGCCTGCATTAACTCAACTCATTCACAGGACATTAAAGGCAAATGGAAGGAGTACTTCCAGCAGCTTCTGAATGAAGAAAACCCCACAAAAGCAATGTTCTCATGGAGGAGGTCTGAGGTCTAGAACTAAATTCTGATATCCCTTGAAGAATGGAAATGGCAATATAGCTTATAATGTTTAGTGGAAGGGTGAATAGATGACCAAGTTGCTGCTTCCAGAATGGAAACATAATCCAGACCATTGAGAAAAACTCCAGAAGAGCAAGGGCATAAGTAGTGTGAACATTGATCTAACCTTGCAGAGATTTTACATGTAGTTTCAAAAAGAAGAAATGGCAAGAGATATCCATCTGGAGATGGTCTGTTTAGAAAATGGGAGGGCAGTCTTTTTTCCAACAAAAGAAGTAAATAATTAGTCAGATTTTCTGATGGACTTTGTCTTGTCTAAATAGATCTTTAATTGCCTGTGGACATCTTGGAAATGAACCCCCCCCCCATTCTGTGGATTAAATGTAAAAGATGGATAAAGCGATTCAGAGACAATTCAGTGACCAACTTAGGCATAAAGGATGTGTTAATCCTAAGAGTTATCCTGTCCTTAAGGGGGAAAAAAAGCAGAAAAAGGTGGGGAGCACATAAGGGTTTGAAACTTTATTGCCTTTTTGCAGAAATCAGTACTATTAACAGAGTTGTCTTCTGGGTCTATATTATTAGCACGAAAGCTAATAATAGCGAATACAAATTGTGTGACACATAAAGAATGAACTACAGAAGCGTCAAACAGCATATTTAGCAAAAAATAGTACATCAAAATGTTTTAGTTGGCCCAACCAAAATTTCAATTCCGTAGGACGCTTGTCTGCATGTCCGCCCTTACAAAAGAAAAGGAAGAGTCTTGAGTGGCAATATCACTTGCAAACTGTACATAGACATGCAGAGTATAGCACACAGGAAGTTTAGTTCCAACGGAGATCGCCATAGGGAATATTTCCCTTTACTTTAATGCAGTGCGATCTCGGAGTTGGTATATTTAAGTAGCGGGGGGTGTGTGTGTGGGGGGGGTGCACAGCCTAGAGCATTCAGGTAAGTTTTGTGTTTTTTTTTTAGTTTTGTTATAGCAGAATAGGAACGCGGTGTTGGCCAAACATAAATTTTGCTGTTTTGGTTTTCGATGTATTGGAATTTCGCTATTGTGCGTGTTTGTTCTATATGTGTCGATTCATTTGTATTCCCTATTATTAGCTTTTGTGCTAATAATATAGACCCTTGTCTTCCAGGTATAGAATTTTAAAAATGAAGAAGATTTTGGTTCAAAAGGAGGAAGGATTAGTTTTTCCAGGACATATTACTTGCAATAACGAGAGATGGATTTTTATAGATGAATGATATGAAGAAGGTCTTTATCTCATTCACTCCAATGGAGCTCAGGAAGTTTGCACTGTAACTTTCAATGGGCGGAGCCTAAGCCTTCTGACAGAATCAAGTCCAATGGAGCTCAGGAAGTTTGCACTGTAACTTCCAATGGGCGGAGCCTAAGCCTTCTGACAGAATCAAACTGTGTCCTCACATTTCAAACAAATGTTCATATTTCTGGAACTATAGGGGATAGGAACAAAGTATAAATGGCAAACTCTTTACCAAAAACTATTTTGTAGTGGTACTAAATACAATAACTATTACATTCGTAATATTTTGTAAGCAACTTACAACATCTCAGCAACCACTCAAGTTATACATATACTGTCAGCAGTGCTTTATTCATTAGCTGAAAGATTTCATATGAGGCTAAGGTGTTCCATCTGTGTTACTTGGTTGTTGAGATATTTAAAAAAAATGAGAAAATTATATCTATATAAATTAATATCATAAAACCAACAGTTAATATCTATTTACCTGTACCAGACAGAAGTCAGTATTAATGCAGCTGAGTTTGCAATTTGTAAGCTTTAAGATTAAATTTTTAAAACCTTGTACATAGCATGGCTTTGGAATTGTTGATACAAATATGAATGAGCAATATTTGACACCTAGAGGTGTCAGTAGGAGTTAACTGCAGATGCACTTGGAGGTGTCACTCGCATGTAATGAGTTAAGAAATTGTCCAGTGGACCAGTTGGCATAGGTGGACCAGTTGCCATAATGGTTAAGGTCTTCACCTGCCATGCACAGGGTACAAGGATCAATCCTGACCTCTGACTAATGCCTGTTTAGAGTTTGCAATGATCTCCCCGTGTATTTCTGTGGTTTATTCCACCTCCGAAAAACATGCTGAGTGTTTCCATCCATCTGCCCAATAGGGGGAGGAGTAGTATAGACCATTCTCTTTGGGCATCTATCGTGGTGCACAGTATCCTCAAGATAGGAGAACATGGGTTACAGAAGGTGTGCTCTGGCAGTACTAGCCACTCTGTGGTGTAAAAATATGGTTCTAGGTGATCTGGTCATATTGAGTAATTTTGCCAAAATGGGCATAGATATTAGCTGGTGATACGTAGCTTGAGGACTCAGCCTATTCAGACCTACACCAGGGATCCATGCTAATAGTGGGAGGGGTAAGATGTAAGAAGTCTCAATATACCTTTTAAAAAGACCATGGAATTTCTCCAGTGTCTTGGCCAAACTTTTTTTAGTCAGTATGAATACAACTTTGGGTCTTCTCTGAAGAAAGGCTATTGGCCTAGTGGGACTTACCTGGGCAACAAATCATACATAAAGAAATAAAGAAATAAAATATTTGATAAAAGCAATTTAATAAAGTATTTTTTAAATAAGAGTAGGTTTATGAAGTGGATAACATAGAAGATTATGATTGGGTTTCTGATTGTAACTGCATTATTATGTGTTCAAGCCATGGATGTCAAGAAATTCACCTCAAGAGTGAAGCACAAGAGGTGAATCGTGACATCCATGTTGAGAACACATAATGGAGGGTTATGACCAGAGACTCAATCATAATTCTAAGTAATGAATGGAGCTTTACTTGCTCCGTGTACTACTTTTTACAGAAAAAAAAAAAAAAAAAGTGCAAATGTGCTTTACCAGCTTTGAAATACATTGAGCCCCTTAGTGAGCACTGGCAGCATTTAGTGCCTAGAGTGAGACAATATATTAACAGGACTTGTATTATAGTAAAGTTGCGCTCAACTAGGTTGACTTTTTTTCCAACATTGGAATGTAATCAAAGTGGATCGTGTACTACATTGTTTTCCCGCAGCAAGAGGTTCTCAGGACACTTCCTGTGCAGATTCTAACTGTCTTCCTTGCATCTGTGTTGGTATTCTGCAGTTTCCTCTAACATTTCAGAGATTGATGGTAGGCAACTTGGCGAAATCTAAATTGTCCAAAGGTATATATACATGCATGCATGTACATGTGATACAGAAGAAAGGCATGGAAATCTACTTCTGTTTACCCTACCTTCCCTAGTAAACTCCACAGATAGTGGTGGTCTTTTACATTGTTGCTTAAAGGAGTCAATTGTTATTCATCAATGTAAATTAAATGGAATTAATAAAAGTCTGTTTATTTGCTTATTTATTGCAGTGAAGCAGATTACTCACCTCTATTTCCTTCTCATTCCACCTGTTCAGTACTGATCTTTATTTTTTGATGGTCATTTCTTATAAAGGTATAAGTGTGATTCAATATATTTAATAGACATATTTCTAGAGCTACTATAGAAACTTTCACGTTTGTAAGACGTGTCTATTTTCATATGCATATCTAGATGGACTACAGTGAAGAACTAAAGAGGATGAGTCTTACAAAAAATTTTACCTGTTGTCAATTTTCATTTTATCCTCAACTGATGGGTTTGGACCCTATACCTCAGATCTGATGCAGCTATTGCTAAAGCTCGTGGCAACCAAAAACTCTTGAGCTCCTCCCATACCCATACTGCACCAACCCCTAGTACCTCAGATCTTGTTCGCTGCTTTACACAAAAGACATGGTGACAGTTATTTTCGAGCAGATAGATATTTTAAGTTGCAAGTTTATCTTATTTCTTAACTAATCTTTAAAATTCTTAGGATTTCTTTATACCCTTACCTTATCGCTTCACTTGTATCCTTTTATCTAGATAAAATAAGTATTCTATCACTTTTCTTCTTTGTACAGCCTGTACTCTTGAACACTATTGTTAGTATTCTTTTCCCACTTCTGCACTTTGGGTAGTATCTTTTATTGCCATTGTTGGTAATTTCTGTATGTTTTATATATATATATATATATATATATATATATATATATATATATATATATATATAATTTTCTGTCTGGTGTTTTCATAAATACTCTGGTTGTTCCTTTTTAACTTTCTGTCATGTTTCCAGTAACCGGATGGGTTACAAAATGTCTGAAGTGTGTGCACAAAATTCCATTTCCTGATGCCCACACTTTATGTGTATACTGCCTTGGTCCTGTTCATCTTGAGGAGGACTATACTATTTGTTATGGGTTTAATCCCAGAGCTCTAACTGAAAGAATAAATAAACTAACTCTAAAAGGTGGAGTCTGGCTAGAAATCAATACTTGGGTGCAGAAGATAATTTCCATTGGTTATTCAATACCATTTTGCCTTCCTCCTCCAATTTCAAGAGAAATCACTAATGTTCCAAACAGCAAGAAGAAACAAGCAGCAACTCAAGTACAAAAGATGCTAGAAAAAAAAGAGTCATCCATGAGGTCCCACCAGACCAGTTAGAATCAGGAACATACTTCAGATTATTTTTAGTGCCAAAGAAAACGGGACTGGTGATCAGTTTTGGATATCAGCAACTTAAACAAGTCAGTTCAATGCACCAAGTTCTAGATGGTCACGGTACAGTCAAGTCTATCCTGTCTGGGCAAGGATGACTGGAAGTGCTTGATAGACTTTCAGGATGTATACTATCACATAAAAATGAACAGGTGCTCCAGAAGGTTTTTATGCTTCTGTCTGGGAGCCAGTCATTACTAATTCAGACTTCAGCCCTTTGGTCTCAACACAACCTCTAGGGTGTTTACCAAATGTATTGCAGTAGTAGCAGCTCACTTGAGACTGCAGGGATTCCAGGTGTTTCCATATCAAGATGACTGGCACATTACCACCCTGACCAGGCATCAAGTAATAAAGGCAAGAGATCATGTTCTTCAGATATGTTCTCATCTGGGGATAACCATAAACTATGAAAAGTCTCAACTGGAACCAACTCAAAACTTGGAATTTATAGGCGCACAGTTCAATACAAGGTCAATTATAGCCTCACTGCCTCTGTCAAGGGTTCAGACGATAAGATCACAGATCAGAAAATAATCTGCAGTACCAAAATTTCAGCTTGCTTGGTCCTTCAAGCTCTAGGATCAATGTCAGTGGCAGTGATACTAATACTAATACCTTTAGCTAGATTTTACATGAGGATTCTACAGTGGATGCTATCAACACAATGGTTGATTCTTTACCAACCTATGGCCACTCCAGTATGAATCATCCATGCATGTAAGAGCAATCTCAGGTTGTGGATTCAATCAGACCAGGTTCTACAAGGCAGTCTGTTCATTGCCTCTCAGCCCAAGTCTGTAGTGACTAAAGACACTTCCCAGTTGGGATGGGATGAGGGGCATTTTCTGGGGAAAACAATCCAAGGCAGTTGGTCCCCCAAAGGGGCCAACTTGCATAACAATATCCTAATCCCTTCAGAAAGCTGTCCCATTGGGGATGATTGGAATTCAAACGGACAATATGTCAGTAGTTTTGTACATCAGCAAACAAGGAGGAACCAGACAATATCCCTTGTCTCGAGAAGCACTCAGAGTGTGGGAGTGGGTGAGCTCATCCAACTGTTTACTCAAAAGAGCGCACTTACCATGGAAGTCCAACATGATAGCAGACAAGCTGAGCAGGTACATTTTTCCACCTCATGAATTGTCCCTCAACAAGAATGTAATATTAATAATTTTCCATCAGTGAGGCCAAGATTGCTACAGTCTTTTTGCTTCTCCCCCATACAACAAATGCAGCAACTACTTTGCCCTAATACCCTCACAGGGTGATTCACCGAGGGATGGTGTTCTTCATGATTGGCCATCCAGTCTTCTTTACACTTATCTACTAATTCCACTAATTCTGAAATCCCTATGGAAAGCTGCCATGTTGAAGAGCAAAGTCATCCTCATTGTGCCTTCCTGGCCTCAACAGGTTTAGTTTCCCTTCCTTTGGCCTCACTTACTTCACCAACCTTGGATTCTGGATCTGGCACTCCAGACCTCCTGTCTAACCCAACAAGCATGCTTCATCCAGACATATCAAACCTCAGGCCGATGGCCTGTCTTCTCCAGTTCCATTAACAGCCAGACAATCTATGCTGTCTTCACCTGTCTGACATATACTTTTATCTTCCCATGAACCCTCTACACAAACTCTACTCCAGTAAATGGAAAAGGTTTGTTTACTGGGCTTGTGAAAATAATCTTGATAGTTTTTCAGTTTCCATACATAACATCATTGAATTGTTGGCTCTGTTTTTTAAGGAAGGAGCTAGTTCCTCATCAGTTAAGGTTCATATTGGATTTGGGAGTTTCTCTGTCACATCTCATAAGCTCTGCAAATCCTTTTCTGCGAGACACTCTTCTTCTAAGACCTCTTTTTAAAGGTGCTACACTCACATGGGACCTGAATCTGGTACTGCAAGCTCTTTCTCATTCCCCCTTCAAACCAGAAGCTATGTGTGACCTTAAATACTCTTCTTGTATTCAAGCTTTGTCCTCAAAACCTCCATATCTAATGTTTCACAAAGACAAAGTTACATTATAAACTAATGCATCATTTCTTCCTAGGGTGGTGTTAGAATCTAATATCAACCAGTCCATTAATTTGCTATTATTCTTTCCTAAACTTGCTAAGGAAGGGCAAATACATGCTACATTAATTGGATGCAAACAGACATTTACGTTTTTACCTGCAATGAACAAAAGACATCAGAAAAACTGACTAATTTTTGCGGAAGTAAAATTGTGAAAGCCAGTTGCCAAAGTAACTTTAGGCAGGTGGCTGATATTTCATTTATTTATAAAAAATTGGGCATTACATTACTAAAACCATTATGGGCCCATTCCACTAGATCCAAGGCAACTTCTTCAGTATTTCAGTCTAGAATTTCTATAGATGATATATGCAGCAGCAGCTTGGGCTTCTCCCCATACCTTTGTTAGTCATTACAAACTGGATCTGGTCTCCAGAGGCAGAGCATCATTTGGTTCAGTCGTGCTCAGGAATATCCTTCCTTAAGCCCACTCAAGATCTTAGGTAGCTGGGGACTCTGTCCCATCAGTTCAGGATAGAATGAAAGTTGACAACATCAGATAAAGAAGTTATGCACTCACTGTAACATTCCATCTGTGTTGTGTGTTTTCATTCTTCCTCAACTCCCCACCCACTAACCCCCATTTTTTGAAAATTCCTGGAAGAATGAGTGATTAAAGGACATCGCTGTCCTTTATATTGAGCTTCAGATATAGTCCTCTTCCTATCTGACTGCAAATATTTCCTTTCTAGTGAAATCAGCAAACAAGATCTGAGGTACTTGGGGTTGGTGCATTGTGGGTAAGGGAGAAACTTGAGAGGTTTTGTTTGCCACAAGCTTTAGCAACAGCTGAGTCAGATCCGAGGGATTGGTTCTAAACCCATCAGTTGAGGAAGAATAAAAATGAACAACGCAGATGGAATGTTAGGGTGAGTACATAACTTCTGTGTTGTTTTCTGACTCCTTTTGTGCACCATATATGAAGTGCCTATTGACTGCGTGGTCTTGCAAGCTCTGTAGAATATGTTTATATTAGCCTATTAGAAAACAAAACTAAACTAAAGGCCGGATTCATTATCACCTACACCAATTGTACATCATTCTGCGTGAATAGACAACTCAAGCATAACTTCCAACTTCTTCCTCCAAATTTATTTTTCCTACTGATTTTCTTGCAACCTTAAATATTGATGGGGATTCATAAAGGTTACCAGAATGTGTAGACTACTTCCACACTTAGTGTAATCTTTCCTAGTGAATAGACAACACAAAAAATGCTTTAAAAAAAAAAAAGATACTCTTTAATACCAGTTGTGTACATTTAGTTGAGGCATTCACAAATCTGGCTCTAAGTCTTTCTCCAGATCTTACATGACACTTTTCTTTGGAATCTCATCAGATTGTCACTTTTTTATTTTGTTGGTGATTTTCTAATTGCCTATGCCATGCATGCATCTGACTTTTGAAAACATAAAGCTACAGTTCAACCCATTTCCCTTTCATTTCTCAAAAACTTTCCATCATATCCCCAATATCTTTAACACTAAAATTACCTTAGCAGCTTTTGCTGACAATCTAAATCTTTACTACTTTCTACCTAATTCAGACCTCCAGAAACTACTATCTGCTATAGACACCTTCCAACTTTCTCGAATTACAAACTAAATATAAAGAAAACAAATATCTTCCCTATTAACTCCCTCTGTCTGCTTCCCACATACTCCTTAGCAGCTGGTATTAAAACTAAAATCATTAAAATATAATTAGAATATAATTAGAATAGCCTTCCACCAAGATCCTAAACAATCATATACCAATAATATTATTAAACTCTGGTCAGACATACAACATGATATTAGCAGATGGACAAAACTTTAACTTCCATTCCTTAATAAAATAGCCACAATCCAAATGAATCTTTTACCTAAATTTCTATATATTTTTAATGCCTCCAATGCCATTATCAACCTAAAATTCTTCAAAACCTCCACTCCACAATTTCCAAATGTATTTGGGTCCCCAAATCAGTCCGAATTACTTATAATAAATTGACCTACCATAAAGACTATGGAGGGTTAGGGCTGCCAGACTTTAAACTCTACTACAATATCACAAACTGTAATAGACTAATAACAATAGCCAACCACACCCCGTCACCACAATAATGGTCTCCAACCTGGGTCAAACTAATACACAACTGTATCAAAACACTATGCATCAACCCCAGACCTCCTTTACAACGAGAATTTAAAAAATCTCAAACTACACCCAATCATTAAACATAAAATTACTATCATACAAAAGATTTTCAAGTCATTAAATCTATATTATGCATTCACTTCCCTACAACCAATCCACCATAACCCCAATCTCAAAATGAATAACATTATGATTAACCTAAACAATTATCCCCTCCTCAAGAAACTAAGCATCTCTGCTATATTTCCCTTAAAGAACAATACTATCACTGAAATGAGAACATGATTAAAAGCTATACAATCATTTAAGACAAATTCTAGACCTTCGCCGATATATCACAGACAATCCTGATATCAATGCAAATGATATCCAAATCTGCAAAACCATATGGAACCTTCTATCATCAAACAAAAAAATGTTATCTAACTCCTACAAATGTATTCTATCAATCATAACACAAAAATAAGTTATTTATTCTAGTTACTGAAAGGAAAAAGATCCTTCAATCACAAACAAATATCTCAAGCGATCCAGCTTACCTCCAAACTTATTCCCCTTAAAAAACTTAAATATACACAGATCATGATACTCCATAATGCCTATCTTACTCCAATCATTCTAAATAAAATATACCCAACCACCTCTCCATTCTGCCCCTACTGTGATAATCACAAGACTGATCTACTCCACATCTTCCACATCTTCTGGAGCTGCAAATGCACCTATAAGCTATGGTACTCACTTAGAGTCCAGCTAGAAAAAATGGGTTATGAAAAAGCAACCTTATCTTGGAAACTAGATCACCTACACATCATCCCCACTGCCTGATTAAACTATAGACATGTATATTAATACCACTAGTTTTGTTACTTCTATACTAAATTACATTGGATGGATAGAGCATCACTCACCTGGGAGGGTTTCAAACAATTAACTACTAAATACCTACCAGGTCACAAATATTTAACCTACACTTAGAAATCCCACACCCACTTTACAGAATGTTGGAAACCCCTTTTTGAACACATTCTAATTTGAAGTTGGTATATATACTTACTTCACATGTAAATCTCCGACACTAGCCTCAAAATTGTTGCCTATGCTTTATGCCACTGCTTACAACATGCCTGTATACGCTGATAGCAGCAACTAATTTCATATTGGCCTGGTGTAGTGAAGCTATCTTTGTCTGTTAGCCTCTTTGTTTGCATCGGACATGTTGTGTACGCTGGTTGTAACGATTGACTCCTAAGTTGTTTAAGTGTTCAGAACCTAACTTTGCTTGCTAGCTAGGACAAAATGCTATATTGCTATCGATGGTGTTAAGAAATGTTAACTGTGAATGTATAACTATTTTTCCTACTGTCTAATTACCACCTTTTAAGCCTCTTACCTTCTCTCTCTCTCTCTATATATATATATATATATATTTACCAGCACTGTGAACCAGTTTGTCCCAGCAACAATCTACCTTCTTACACCCTTCTGGAAGCTTCAGAACACTAGGGCACCACTGAAAAACCCCTACTATCTCCCAAAAAAGTGTGACCTGTAAAAGGCAGTGGAAGTATGTATTCACATTGACTCAATGTAACTATGTGTATGTTAAGTCTTCTAAATTAAAGTTCTTATACTACTTTGTTTAGGCTAACTAAACAGGCAGACTAGCCAGCAGCCAACCCCCGCCCTGCCTTTACTTCTTCTTCCACTGTTATACCCTTGCATTGCTTCCTCTTTCTCATTCCTTTCTCGTCCCCATCCCCACTAAGATAACAACATTACCACGCCAAGTGTGGCCACCAGGTGGTGCTTCATAACCTAACCCTGTAAAGTAATTTTTTCCATAGCTGTTATCTCCTACTTAGTCTCTGTAACTTTCGAAACTTATAGCTTCTCCCCTATTACTTTCCTACACCACCTCTGTAAGCTTCCTGTGGAAAACCCCAGTCACTTTGTTCTTAGTCTCTTCTTACAGTTATCTTCCACCTTTCCCCTTGCCCCAGCCATCCTGCTTACAGCGACTAACAGTCTTGCATCCTGCCTCTCTTCCTTTCTACCTCTGCATACTGTTCAATCCTTCTCCAACCTTCACACTTAACTGTTGTTTCTCTCATGTTTGCTGATTGTCTTCCTCCACATTCTGCTCTATTGTCTCTACCAGCTCCGCTCCCCTACTCTACCCCCAATTCCCACCCACCCCCACTGCTCCTACATTTATAACCCAGAAACCACACCCCCACTCAATTGACACCAAACACACAATTCACTATTTAATGCACCCCTCCTCTGTATCACACCTTACCTTTCCATTACAACACTCCCATACACCACTAACCTATTACAGCTTAATATACTTCCCTAACTTAATCTGACCTACCATTCATCAAACTCCATTATTCACTTCACTGCCCAATTATGTATACAACATTAAAGCCTTCTCAAAGACTATTACTTTTCCTCCTATTTCTCTTAACTCCTCTTATTACATCCTATTTCCTAACCTCCTACAGACAACCTTTACACTCCATCTCCATACTTCCTTCCTCTCAAACCTCATCCCCTATCTCTTCTTTTTCTGTGACATTCCAAAATCCCATCTCCACCTCCAAATTCTCCCCAGCTAAATATCACAGACTAATTCATATAAACATTTACAACCTGAAAACTAAAAAACTTGCCTACCACTTACTCTTATACCTTAAACCCAAACATCAAATACTGCACAACATACTTTTAATTGGAGATATTCATCCTAACCCAAGACCACAGCACACCCAGACCTTAACTATTGAAGACAATGCTTGCCCTAATACTATACCTTCATACAAATTTACCAACCCTCTTACCATAGCTCACCTAAATATACATAGTGTTTGTAACAAAATTGCACAACTACATGCACTCCTTGATGTCAACCAATTTGATATCCTCTGCCTATCTGAAACTTGGCTAAAACCCACTATTAAAGACTGTGAAATTACCCCACCAGGCTATAATATAACTAGACTAGACCGCACATCCAAAAAGGGAGGAGGAGCAGATATTCTCTACAAAACACACCTACAAATCAGCACCATTAACCTGAACCTTCCTTAAACAATAATGCCAAACTTGTATGCTCTAAACTTCAAGTAAATAAAAGTAAAGCCATCTATATTATTTGTACTTATCTCCCCGCAGGAAATAACATTAACACATTTGAGAACATTCTCAATTGGTTAACTTCCAATATCCCACAAGAAATAATAATACTCGAGGACCTAAATATTGATTGGAATCACTGTAACCAGTCTAACCCCACCTCCCATATAAATCTCCATGGCTTTACTCAACTTATTTCAAACCCAACCAGAATTAACAAAAACAACAATAAAGACCCCATCTTGCACTGGATTCTTGTTAATACTCTCCAACAAACCTACTCTGCAGGCACCCTTCCAGGTGATCTAAGCGATCACCTGTTAACCTATGTTAGTAGAAAAAAAAAACAACATCATTTTTCCTATCTCCTTCCGCACATTTTGCACAAAAAAAATGAACTCAGAGCTCTTTCTCTCACAACTATATCACTGCAACTGGACTCCACTAAAGTCACTACCTCTCAATGATGCTGTACAATACTTCAACTCCTTATTTATATCTATCTTAGATCAGCATGCACCTATTCGCAAGATTAGAACCAAAACCAAACCCGCCCCCTGGCTTAGCAACAACACTAAGCAACTAATCATAACCAGAAACAAATATTGGGCTAAATGGTGTACTTCCAAAAAACATGCTGACCATCAAACCTTTCGTGAATGTAGGAACAAAACAAAAAAAGCTATACTTTCTGATAAACAAAACTACTACCTTCATCTTCAACAAATATCCAATAAGGAACCTAAAAAGTTTTGGTCCACCATTAATAATCTTCTATCCTCAGGCCAATCAATCACACCCAACCCACAGGACTCAAATCCTGATAACCCTGTACAAATAGCTAATGCCTTTAATTCCTACTTCACAGATACTATACAAAACCTGGCTAGTCACATATCTCCCAACACCTCAAATCTAAATCCCTTCTCTGAAAATATCCCCCCATCATTTCACTTCCTTCCCATCCCTACATCACATATTTCATCACTACTTCAAAAACTAAAACCCTCCACACCCTTTCAAGATAAACTCCCTGCCGAGTTTCTACAAATTGGAGCCAAAGCTATTGCTTACCCTATCTCTATACCAGTAAATAGATCCATCAATGAAGGAACAGTCCCTGATATCTGGAAAGTATCCCACATCATCCCACTACACAAAGGGGGTAACTCTATTGATCTATCCAACAATTGTCCCATTGCCTTATTATCTCCTCTTGTCAAAATTTTAGAAAAATGTATCCACAAACAACTCCTAAACCATCTTATCCATAACAACCTACTTGCTGACTGTCAACATGGCTTTAGACCATCCCACAGTACCACCACTGCTCTGCTTTCCTTCACAAACACCATTAATACTAACCGCAATTCAAACAGCCTTTCTTCTGCTCTATTTATTAACTTATCCAAAGCCTTTGACATGGTGAACCACAAAATGCTTCTACATGTTCTCAAGTCTCTCTCACTTGATCCTAATAGTATAACTTGGTTTAAATCTTACCTTGAAAACCGTCAACAAGCTGTAATCTGGAACACTCACTATCTGACCACCTTTCTATTTCCCTAGGTGTCCCACAAGGCTCAATCTTAGGTCCTCTTCTTTTTTCCATCTTTATCAATGACATCCAAACTGATATCCCTTTCTCTATATGCATCCAATATGCAGATGACTCCACTATTATCTGCACAGCTACCTCTCAGGCTGAACTTCAGTCTTTTACACAAAAAGCCTTTAACACAGTTGAACAATGGTTCTCCCAACGCTGCCTCCTACTCAACCCAAAGAAAACAAAACTTCTACTCTTCTCACCAACACGCAACCAAACCCCCCTACAGTTCTCTCTTACCTCCACCAATAATATTAGTATCACTCCAGATACCTCCACAAAACTACTAGGTATTACAATTGACAATAAACTCAATTTTGAAAATCACATTAACTCTACTATAAAAACTGTGAACAAAAAAATAGGAACCCTATATAGAATTAAACCATTTCTTACCCCAGCTACAAGAATCACCCTAGCCAAGACCCATATAATCTCTACTCTACTCTATGCATGTCCCATCTACACCAACCTGTCAATATGAACCCTAAATAAACTAGTTACATCCTACAACAACATAGCTAGATTTGCAACCGGATCTCCTTTTAGGACCCATCACTGCACTAACCTAAAACAACTTGGCTGGCTTGAACTTCCTAATCAGATCAAACTACAACAACTTATTATAACCCACAAAACCCTGTACCAACCTACCAAAACTCCTATACTCACTAGCCTCATTACCCCGTACTACAACCTGAAACATCTACGCTCCTCTAATAAACTACTGATAAAAAGGACTATACCCAATAACTCTGCTGGAGATTGCTTATTCTCCAACTCAGTTGGGAAACACTGGAACAATCTACCCGCTGATATTAGATCCCTGACTTCTCCTCCTCTCTTCAAGAAGAATATCAAACTGTACCTTAATAATAAATGGCTCTGCCCATGTATAAACCCAGACTAGCCTGTTCATCTGTCTCCTATCTCTCTTTTCCTCTCCCCTTCTCTACCCAACTACCTCAATAATAATTGGCTCTACCCCTGTAGAAACCCAGACTAGCCTGCTCATCTGTCTCCTATCTCACCTTCCCTCTCCCCTTCTCTCTACCCAACTCCCCAATAGCTTGTTTTCCTAAGTTCCACGACTATACATTAAGACATGGAACTTACCCCGTGAACAGCACTCATTCATCTTAACTTTCTCTCCTCTCTTCTTAGGTATTTTTCTCTCACCACTCCTTCTTAAAACAACTTTTAAAGCTGTTAGAAAATTATGTACTCCTCTACTCATCCTATTCTATCTTTGATATCTGTCCTATCTTTACTTCACAGCTATCTCTCTTTATCCTTTCCTTTATATTTCGCCACCTTCATAATATTGTACTTTACACAAAAAAAAAAAAAATTGAGACTATTTTGTTTTTTCATAATTGCTACTCATGCTTATTGTTTCTTTGCTTATCATAACCTTATACAGCCTGTTATTATGAACTATGTATGTTCTATGTATTATAACCTGGAGATTTTCTCCCCGGGCCTCTACTGAAAATGGACATATATCCAGTTAGACTAGCCCGGTTAACAAATGTAAAATAAAAATAAAAAATAAATAAAAAATAATTAATGCTGGACTTTTGGTATATGTGTAAATAGTTTTCACTATTTTGATGTTATGTTTTATTAATCAGCAATTTATTCAGTGGTCATACTGCTAACTGCCAATTATCATTGTTATGTCCACTGTATATGTTTTCATAAAAAAGAAATAAAAGATTTTGCACAAAAAAAAAAAAAAGCTGCCATTCAGTTGCACTTTTTCCTTTTTACTGCCTACTCATTGTGCTGACAGTGCTGGTGGATAAACCTCGACAAGGTCCAACCATTTATCTTTCATTACATTGTTCCATAGTTGACATTTTCCTGTGTATAGAGAAACAGAAAAAAAATATTCTTACTCCATGAAGCATGTGATGAATTTTTCCGGATGATTTTTTTCACTAAAGCATGACAGAGAATGTCTTATAAACTAGTGATGACCCACCACAGACTAAACAGTCTTTGAAGCTGTAAGATATGAACATCAGAAATAACAGGTAATTATATAAAATGCACCCCAGTAAACAGTCCCCTTTCAATACAAGGTAGACATTTCCTGAGTGTCTGAATTGTGAATGACTCAGAAGTAGGAATCATAAAAATGATGGGGGTTGAGCCCAGGCCCTCCCCTTGCAAATCAAAATGCTTAGTGTTTTTTTTTCTTGATTCTGTTTTGGAGTGAAACTCATTATTTTACATTTTTATTTTTTTGTCACTTAACCTGCTGTTCACTCATTAATGAGCCACAAGAACCTGAAAGTTTTTGTAAATAGCTGATTGACTTTCTACAACCAAGAACCTGCCAGTTATTTTTCTGTTGATACGTAGTTGTATCAATACAGTGACTTACATGATTTCAAGCATTTCAAAACTACAAATTGCAGTAATAAAATGGATGTACCTTGTACTTACCTGGTAATCTGTTAAATATCTTAAAATTATTTTTTTACAGAAGAATTGTACAATGTGAACTGGATAGTTTCTTTAAAAGCATAATGAGATATAGAAGGTGTTGCACATGTATTATACCTTCATCTGCTGCTAAGTTAAGCCACAAATACCATATTTACTTTATAAAATTACTTCTTTTAACCTTTGGCAATTAAATTAATACCACTAGATTGCTTGACACAACTAGTTGTTTTCATGATCACGTCTAATAGTGTGTGTAAGTTTATGACACAAAAACGTATGTTTCAAGTAGGTTTAGTATATGTAAATCAGCTGAATTAAAAATACACAAAATGAAATGTGTATAGCCAAAAGCATGGTCATGGATGATGGGTTGATATTAACAGTTTAGAAATAACTTCAGGCATCTGTGGATGATCTTAGTAAAAGGAAATTTAGGAGTTCTAAAAACATTTTGCATAAGATGATGTTATGTGACATGCCATTTTGAAAGACATCTGAGTGGACTGATGATTTCTTTTTCAAGCTATGCTTCAGGGTCAGTTGGACTATGGTTTGCCTCTATCTTTGTATAGTATAAGGATTCAGGAGACAAAATGGGAAAGGAGAAGTCTTGTATTGATGCTAATTAAACAAAGAAGCCCTGAGCAGCTCAGCAGCATCAAACTCTTTATTCTTTTTGCCCTTCTTATACACATGCATTGTTCGGTTTCATCCTACCTTCAGGTGATATTTCTTATTAATCCATGGTCCTAAAATAATTTTAAACATGGAAGGCACAGTCATGCAAGCAATATAAATCTTTAAAAAGTGTGGTATAATAAAAGAAATGAACGAAAGATGTTTCTGCAGGCAATATATGCTTCAGCCTAGCAGATATTAGGAAGTAAAATTTCATGGAGAGAAAGTAAAAAAAGGGGAAGTGAGAGGAATAGCCATTCATATTTAAAGAAGTGAATTATTAAAAAAGATATATATATATATATATATATATATATATATATATATATATATACATACATACGCACACACACACACACACACACACACACACACACACACACACATATATATATATATATATATATATATATATATATAGTAGATTTCTGTCATCTCCTTCTGATCTGCTATTCAGAAATGAACTTTTGTTTTCAGTAACAGAGATACTCACTATAGTCATTGAGTCAGAACTTTTATAAACAAAACTATTTTAAAAGGTTTTCTTAAAGTAATGCATCAGGACATATAAAAAAGTCAGATCATGCACCCGTGTCCCTTTAACTGCTGCATGTAATTCTTATGCAACATTAATGTGTTTAGCTTCCAGTTTGTATAGATCCACAGCCTTTGTTCAAGAGGAAAACTTTAGTTAGTTAACTTTTTTTCCCTGTTTACAATATCACCACAAGAAAGCATCCACTCTTCTTTCGGCTTTTTCCCTGGTTAAGGGTCACCACAGCAGATCAACTGTCCGCTCATGAGTGGCAGTGGAGTTTTATGGTGTCGAGTTGCCAGCCCGGCGCCCAACCTTCCACAGAAGGCACACACATGCAAGCACTCATTCCTAGGGCCAATTTAGAGTATCCAATCCACCTACAGCATGTCTTTGGGATGTGGGAGGAAACCAGAGCACCTGGAAGAAACCCACGTGACCACAGGGAGGACATGCAGACTCTGCACAGAAGGCACCCCAGCTGAGGATCGAACTGGAGAACCTTTTGATGTGAGGTGACAACGCTAACCACTGCACCACCCCGGCCGCCCACAAGAAAGCATCCATTAATAATCAATATTTGTTATTACTGAGAGAAGCTAAACTATAAGAGATATATAACAAACAAGATAAAAAAAGCTTAAGATTCAAAACTGGAACACTAAAGTGCTTAAGTAAAGCAAAAGAAAATTAATAAGAAGCAAAATAAATAACTGTCTTATGTTAAAAGTACCTGATGATGTCAGAATCTGAACTGGAAAAATAGGACGTATAATTAAGGGAACTGTACAACAGATTACTGTTAAAGCAAGCAGCATTACAATGATGATGATAGGAGCTAAAAATGTGCAGCAGTTTCTAGAACTAATTATAATCATGAAAGCACTATGCAGAGTTTATATTTATTTGTTTTTTTACTATTTGTTCACCAGTTAACTGGACTGGACTGGTTTATTGACCCTTTTCAGCCATGACTCGAACTCAAAGAGCAGAAAACGTATCACTGTCTTTCAGTCAATGATATTATATACAAAATGAGTGCATAACAAAATTCAGAACGTACTAACACTGAATGCAGATAGGGTGACTTTAGAAGATCCATTCAGAGTACATTAAAAAAAAATCTCAAAACACAAGCTAAGATGTATATAAATTACAGAGCAATCGTTCATATAATACATAACCTGCTATTTACATATGAAATACTTGCATATAATGTGCCATGTTAAGAAGATAAGAAATGTTTATTAAATGTATTTTAGTATTCATGATGTGGGATAGTACTTAACCATCGTCATGGTAGCAGGTGCAGCTAGCTTCAGTAAAGAGCTGCACTTTAAGTGCATCTTTGAAGCTTTTAATTATTTCTAGATTTTTGATGTTTGTAGGAAGGTAGTCCCAGGTACCAGGCCCCACTCTTAGAGAATGATCTCATCTGCAGCAGTTTTAAATAGAGGGCATACTAGAATGAAACTGTTAGCTATAAACTGATTACTCTCTATTATAATTTGACTTGAGGGTGCTGCTGCAAATGTTAGAAGCATAAGAATTAATATATCTGAACTACATGCCTGGATTACCCAACTTACAACCAGACATCTCATAAATCCAATTAAACAGCATGTTTATAAAACAGCACAAAACCTTTTCAAGTTGAACTCAGAAATGTTGATTACTAACCTATGATCTATTACCTGGAACTTCCTAAAAATCCTCCCTTTAGATGATGCTGTAAATGAATTCACTACAACTTTCCTGAATATCCTAAATAGCCTTGCACCTCCTAGACAGAAGAGACTAAAAACAAATAATGCAATTCTGCAATCCAAAAAACAGTAGAATCCTGAGGCAAGACAGAGAAAAAGCATGGAAAGAATGGCAAAAATATAAAACACCTCAATATCTTAAAAACTTCAAAATGCTTTGCAATCGTACACAAAAGCAAATTAATGAAAACAAAAGAAAAGCTATACTAAAATAACTTTCAGATTGATAGTAAACACAACACTAAAAAATTCTGGACAGCTATTAAAGAAATCTTGCATCCCAGCCATAAATTCAACCCTAAACTCTTTCTTAATAACTCATTTTTCAAATCTGCAATACAATTCAACTGTTATTTTATAGATAGTATATCATCTCTAATGAAGGTTTCCCCAACATCTAATCCTAACCCTGCCTAGCAGTCACGTATTACTACATGCACTGCCATCTTCAAACCTGTAATTACATCCTATATAAAACTACTCTTAAACTCAAACCATAGTCTACTTCAGCTGATGACCTTCCAAATGAACACCTTAAAATAGCAACCAATAGCACTGCCTACCCTGTCTCAATCCTTATAAACAGATCAATCCAGGAATACCACATTTCCTCTCTCTAGAAAAAGTCACACATTATCCCAATACACAAAGGAGAAAATTCAATAGACATTACTAACTTTAAACCTATAACAATCTTATGTTCCCTCTTCAAAATACTTGCAAAATGTATTCAAAAACAATTGTTAAACTATCTCCTGCATAAACAACTCATATTCCCTACACAACATGACTTCCATCCTTCCCATAGAACTAACACTGTGCTTCTAACCTATATAGATACTGTTAATAAAGCTAGAGATAATGGCAAACTAGTCTCCTCCTTATTTCTAGACTTGTCCAAAGCCTTAGACACAGTTTGTCACAGCAAGCTTCTAATTCAAATGTCCTCATTAGGTCTCTCTCAGGCCACCCTTTTATGGTTTAAAAGCTACCTATCAGTCAGTAAAATGGCACTCCACCCTCTTTCTATACCTCCCTGTCACCACCGGTGTACCACAAGGCTTTATCCTTCATCCCCTCCTCTTTAAGATTATCACCAACACTCTCTACACATTCACGCAACAGTCCACTCTAATATAGTATGCAGATGACACTGCACTCATTTGCACACCTGACAATGTGGCACACCTCCAAAAAATTACACAGGAAGCTTTAACAGCAATTGAAACATGACTGTGTAACTACAATTCATGCTTATCCAAAAAAAAAAAAAAAAAACTACTACTTTCCCCCCCAAAACCTTCTCCTATGAAAAAACTAAATTCAAGGTCTTTTCTCTTAATAATTCAACCATTGAAGTCACTTCTCATAGCAAATTATTAGGGATGACAGAGGATGATAATCTTAAATTTGACATGCATAAGAAAAACTTATCAAATGTTAGGGATGCTGGTACTTACGTATTATCGCAACCAGAGTTTTAAAGTGGTGCAATTCATACTGTGATCTCGGAACAACTTCATCTTTAAGTGGAAAGGTGTGTGTGAAGTCTTAACTGCTATTCTGTCAATGTGGTAATGAGATGTAGGAAGAGGAGCAACAGCAAAGTTCCTCTTCCTCAGTAGCGTACCTCCCCACTTTGTGTCTGCTGCTTCGCAGTACAACTGTAGGCTGTGTTCTTCTATTGTCATTACTGTGTGTGGCTTCTCAGCACTTTTCAAGCCATTATTTTTGCATTTGTTTGTTTGTGGCTGCATTCAGTTTACTACTGTATCTCATTACCACATTGACAGAATAGCAGTCAAAACTTCACACACCCCTTTCCACTTAAAGATGAAGTCATTCCGAGATCACAGTACGAACTGCACCACTTTAAAAATCAGCAGGACTGTACCTTCCGTCCATGGTGTGCCATCTCATTTATAGAGATTTTGAAGAGTGTAGGTTAGCAGGGTAGGTACTTTGCCTACCTAAAAACTGAGTGCCCATCATTTGAAGACACATTACTGGCAGACTGCCGTTAACTGTGTACAGCGTACAAAACACTCACTTGTCATGCTCGGAATCGTGCTTGTCCACGAAATAAGAGAAATTGGGCTGCTGTTTCTGTATAATGGCAATTCACATTTTGTATTATTTAAATTAGTGTGAAATACTCGTTTTGTTTTGTGTTCTGTCCAAATGAACTGCAAACTGTCTTAGAAACTGCACAACTGTCAACAGGTATTGCCATTTACGTATCATCGACTGGTTAAAAATCTGATTGCGATAATACGTAAGTACTGGGATGCTTTATAGAGCCAAAAGCTTTCTCACTGATGCAACTAAAGCTACACGTGCCACTAATTATCTCCTCCCCACAATTCTTTATGATGCTCCCACCCTTACTAACCTTCAGGCATCACAAAAATTAAAACATGAACAATGCTATAACAAAGTTGCTATATTTGCAGCAAATACTCCTTTTAGAACCCACTACTGCATAGCACTAAAAAGTCTAAATTGGTTAAAACTACCCTTAGTCAGTAATTACAAACCAACAACCAAAAACTCGTGTCTGTCGATAAACCTATCAAACCGCTTGGCATTGTCTGAACTCGTACTGTGTTGCTAAGGTCTGAAACTCCTCATCTCTATCCATCAGGTCAATATCCTCCTTCCCTTCCTTCAAATCATTCAGAAAGACTTCCTAGGCAAAAGCTGTCTCTGTTCCTGCTCAATACCAGGATAAACTATATCCCTAAATATTTACAAATACTTATTCTTACTTTACATCTCCTTACTATTCATTCTTCACTCACTTCCTTACTTCTATCAATTTCTCTCTCCTGGCTTACTCTCTCTAAATATACCATAAGTCTGCTTTTCACTCACTTCATATTGTAATTCCTGTTTATATTGTAGTAACTTACCTTTAATTTCTCTATAAACTGGCTAAAATGTCTCTAGCTATAAAATCATTGTCTTATAACTTGTATCTGTTAGGTTCATAAGTTCATAGGTGTTTACTAGGCTAATGACCACAAGAACCTTTTTAAGCCTAGCCATGCATCCCAAATCTCTCACAAGTTCAGATACCCTTGATAAGTGTAAGCATGGGCCTGGGAGATGAACCATTTACAGGTTACCTGTGTCCATTAGAGACATAGGTGCCAAACCAGGGATACAATTCCGGTTTCCCATCCAATTGTCCAAGTTGGACTTGAACTGGGTTAGGGAGGAACTCTGCTTCACATGGATGGGGAGCCTGTTCCATGGGCATGGTAGTCTCTGGGATACATACCTATATCTCCACCAGGTCCAATTTAGGTCCAATTTATATAACAGGCAAAGTTTAAGTCTTTTAGAATGGGTAATTCTGGTAATGTTTGTTTTGTGGATATGCAGGAAATCCATCAGAGTGGGGTCTGACAATGCCCTGTATGCCAGGCATCAATCTCCCCTCAAAAGCCTGAGGCAGTCTGCATAGGACATATTAACTATGCCCTGTATTCTTTAAGTGAAGAACCTCTGTGGATGTTACAATTGTTGGATATGCCTAGTTAGGTACATACCAAAGGATATTCTTAACCAATGTTATCATATTGTATCTAATTTGGTATAATTATCTAAACTGTATTTGTTTTTTGTATTATTTTTAAAGACTCAGAAGTACACAGAAGTACTCAGGACAACAGTTTCATTCTAGTTTGGCTAAGCTTTTTTTTTTCTCTCTCTATACTTCCTACCTCTGATAAATAGGTGCCAAGTATATATTTTATAACCCACACAGACTGATGTGGAAAAACATTACAGGCACCAAAGAAGGCCAAAATCTGAATAAATAAAGGGGAGGAAAAAGAAGTCAAATGAAAGAAAAATGTAAAAATGACAAGATTGATTGTTTAACATTATTACTATGGTACATATATTGCTATAATTTACTGAGGAATATATATTAATATGCTGTTTTAAAAATACTATTAGAAAGAATTAGTCACAAGACAAAAACAATACATGCTGTACCTTAAATGCAATACCATAATTGTACAAATAATATGTTGGAAGAGGCTAGGGATATTAAGTAGCAGTGTTTGTTGAGGGAACTAGTTTGTTCAGCTTTGTCCACATTGTTTATAATAACACAGGGGGGATACTATGGGTTAAATTTATATCTAAAAAGAAAACACATTCCAAGATTAGACTTAAAGGTAAACCATATAACGAACCTTCATTCTCCACCCTGATTATTCCTGGTCCAGGGATATAGTGGTTAGGCACAGAATAGGGACGGGGAAAAATAGATGCTTTCCTAAACCATCACACAGTAACACATATAAAGATAACAAAACAAAACTAATATACATGGCATATCTAAGGAATACACCTAACAAATACATGTGGGAAATAGAATCATGGAATGTTAAATGGCTCCAAAACAAGAAGAAAAGAAAACTATTCTTACACCTTACATTAAAAACCACAGCAAACCTCATACTAATACAAGAAAGAAATGGATAAGCCAAATCATAGCTTCAGAGGGGGAAACAAACAGTGCTGGGGCTGACATAATAATTAAAAACCAATTTAAGGAAAAAATACTTAAAACCAAAGCTGACAAGGAGGGAAGATGGTGTTGCGTAACATTTAGTAGTCCTACAACACCAAAACCTATAATGGTACTTAATGTTTATGCACCCTGTAATAACCAACAACACTTTTTTATGTCATTATACCCAACCTTAAACCAATTTAAAGATCACTACCTAGTGATTGGAGGTGACTGGAACACATATCAAAACCCAGAAAAGGATAAATCTAATCTGACCAAATCACATAATAAACAAGCCACATTAGCCCTTAATGAACTCAAACAAGATTTCAAACTGTATGACCCTTTTAAACATGGGAACAGTCCAGATAAAACAGGGAAATTCACATTCTATTCGCAATGCCACAAAATGTGATCAAGGATAGACTTCTTCTTAATCTCTGACATATTCATTAACATGGACCCAACAATAACTATACATATCAGGTTCTTTTCAGATCACTCCAAAGTCACACTGAACATTAACTGGGACAAAAAGATATATTTAGAGAATAGGGGTCATAATTGGTCATTAAACCCTAATTTACTTTCCAAAATGGATGTAATAAAAGAAACAAAAGCAATACTAAAAATAGCTCTTACAAATATCACTAACTCCCAAGTACCAACTGACATGGAATGGGCTGCAACCAAAGCACAAATTTAAAAAAGCAGCATACTATAAAAAATACAACTGAAAGAGGAGCATATACTGAAAGGGAAAATAGAGCATCTTGAAAAAGAACTAATAAATAACCCTAAGAACCAAACAGAAGCAGAACTTTTAAAAATGCAAAGGGATCTATATATGTTAGAAACCAGGAACCTATCTTTTTATGAAGCCAGAATGTTAGTCGCTTACGCAGAAGAAGCTCAAATACCATCTAGAGCTCTGGCCAGGATTATCTCCCAACACAAAAATGCCTCCAATATATCAGAAATAAACTACAGAGACAAAAACTACACAAAAAATGAAGACATTATTAAAACATTTAAACAAATATACTCTCAAATATATGGAGCACAAATACTACAAACCTCAAAGGAAGATAGAACCCTTTTCCTTCAAAAACTGAAATTCCCTAAACTCAATTTAGACCAACAAAAAAAAATATCTGAACCGATATCCATCAGTGAAATTATTACAACAATCAAACACTTAAAAGCGAATAAGGCTCTGGGTCCAGATGGACTCACATCAGAATTTTACAAAGCATTTTCCTTCTTGATAGCCAAACTACTACACTATACACTGAATTACATAATAAACTATAAAATAAATGATACCCACTTTAATACCTCTAAAACCATCTTTATATTAAAAGAACACACAGACCCCAAAAACCCTGACAGTTACAGACCCATCTCCCTCTTAAATATAGATACTAAAATATTTACCTCTATACTTGCAAACAGAATGAAAAATCTGATAGAGAAAATCGTCTCCCCAGAACAATCCGGTTTTACACCACATAGACAGACTAGTGACAATACATGAACATTAGATGCACTAATATCCTATACTAACCGATACAATATCAACATCTACACGATGGTAGTGGATGCCCACAAGGCATTTGATAGGGTTAATCTAGAATTCTTACTCCAAACACTACCCTACTTTAATATACCCAATAACTTCATTCAGATCATCCAAACTCTCTATAGCAACCCATACACATCTCTATATATAAATAAAACTTGATCAAATAGGATCCTAATAAAAAATGGAACAAGACAAGGATGCCCATTATCACCCTTCCTGTTTAACCTATGCCTAGAACCACTGTCTCTATACATTAAACAAAATACATACCACAATCCTCCAGCAACACACAACTTCAAAATATACCTCACTGCATTTGCGGATGATCTGAACATATACTGCACTACACCAAATTCAGATATAAACAAAATAATAGCTGCAATTGAACATTTCTCGACTATGTCTAACTACAAACTAAACCTCAATCAAACTAATATTTTCCCCCTAAAAACACCCAAACTCATCTCACTAATACCATTGTTAAACTCAATAAAAATAAAAGAAGAAACTAAATACCTGAGAATCACCTTTTTCCAGAATAACAAAGACTTCTACCAACACAATGTAAACCTTAAATGGCAAAATATAATGCAAGACTGTAAAAGATGGAACAACCTACAACTACCATTCTTAGCCAAAGTATCAATAATCAAAATGAACATTTTACCTAGATTAATGTATATATTCATGACATCACAGACAACAATACATAATCAATTGTTCAAACAAATTCATACCTTCCTAGCAACATTTATATGGGAACCCAAAAAAAACAGAATCTCCTATCCAAAATTAACACTCCTCAAAAGCAAAGGAGGACTAAATCTACCAGATTTTAAAATGTACTACTTAATCATTAACACTAACAGAATATTGAGAATAGCTGAACATAACCTGTCAATGGAAAATTGGTCTCACCTTTGGGTGACAATCTATTATAGATATATTAAAGCTCTAGGTTTCAATCCCAGAGCACTTCCATTCCTGAAGCAGAAAGAAATACAAACTTATAACATTATAGAGCCCTTAAAACATTCTGTCAACTTAGTGCAAAAACTCTTTCAATTCTTGAATCTTAGACAAGCCATGACAATACTGCAACCCCTTCATAAAAACCCAAATTTAAAAATAAACAATAAGATGCCGGACGTAGTCCCTTTTCCCAGACTGAAAGATAAAACAATCCAAGATATTTATCCCTACCTTAACTGTTCAATACAAGAAATGAGGACCAACTTAAACCTCCCTAAATCACACATAATAATCCTAAGACAAATCAAATAACTGTGTTCCAGTTACCTCCAAAATGTTACTATGACCAATAGTGACATAGAAACTTGTAGCAGGTTTTTTAAAACTATTATCACAACAAAGAAAACTATTACTAATTCATATAAAATGATAAATGAAATCAAATACCAGAAAGACCTCCTCTTCTCTAACTACTGGAGAAAAATTAAACCATCCATAGATGATCAGCAAATAAGCCAGGCCTTCAATCTAACACTGAAGATTATACCCCTTAAAACGTTAGCATACACTCAGCTCATGATCAGTAATAATGCTTATTTTACACCTGCAATCCTACACAAATTTAACACATCAAAATCATCTTTCTGCCCACACTGTAAGGACCAGATAGCTGACTTAATCCATGTATTTTGGAGCTGTAAATGTGTCTATAAACTCTGGAACTCTCTCAAGGTACAATTACAAAAAATGGGTTATCAAACATCAACATTAACTTGGGAATTCACTCTATTACACATTCTCCCACCCAACATACCAAGAAAACAAGCAAATACACTTTTAACAATTTTCCTACTAATGAAACTGTATATAACTTTTAAATGGATAGATACAATAAATATCTCTTGGGAGGGTTTTAAACAAGTAGCTATATAACACCTTTTAGCTCATAAAATAGTAATAGATAAAAGAAACAAAAACATGAAATCCAGAGAAATTTGGGAACAAACCTTTAATATCATATTAGCATAATTCATCACACAGCAACTTAGAAATACACTATCATGGAACCAAAGAACACATACAAGTTCAGATATTAAAAAATAACTTGGATATTACGAATGTATATACTGTCTATATAACTGTGGAATTAACAGTGAAAGCATCTATGTACATAGTGTAAACAGATATGTTGTACGACCTATATCCTGTGGTATTTGACATTGATGTATAACATATATTTATGGTCATGTTATAAGATGGTTTTTATTTGTGACATTTATTAATGTAAAAATAAAAATAAAAATTATTGAAAAATAAAAAAAAAGAACATGTTTTCTTTCAAGTCCTGAATGCAAAAACCTGATAGCCAAGAGAATCAAGTAACTGGTATATATAGTGTAATCTATTGGGCAAGAGAAATGACAGTGGCCAACTTACTAAGTGGTCCTTAGAGTGCAAGGACAACTCTGTCAGACAGGGATGTTAAAAATAATTTCCAGCACACGCAGATATGTATTTGACTAAATGAAATTAGTATGCAGCAAGGTTCTTCAAGTTAAATTTGTTTACATTATACAAAGACAAAATTCTCAATGAAAATGCTAAGTGTGGCAGAGCTTCAGTAGTATCTGTGTCAAATATAGTGACCAGAAGCTTTTGTAGAAAGAAAAATAAGTGAAAATGTTTGGAAGTTGTCCTTGTGACAGGGTTTCAGCAATATCTGGGCAGAATATAGTGAACACAGGCTCTTCACTGTGCAGAAAGTTGGTGACTCAGTGTGCTCAGCCACAAGCTTTGGCTAAGTTGCTAAAATATTCTTTAAGGCAGGTTAATCTGAGTACTAGGAAGTGGTTGATATCTGATACTCTACCACACAAAAATCTCTGAATTAACTGATGACCACTTGCTTATGTGTTTTTGTGATACTTACATATGATGGCAGAGAGCTTAGATGAGAATGGAATTGTCAAATGATTTTAATTAACTCCAATTTTATTAGAAGGCTTTGTTGTTAGATCAGTGAAATCTCAAAACTGAAGGGTTAGAAAGCATCTCCTTACCTGGGAGGTTGCACAATCTCAGGGTTCACATTTTTTAAGGATGCAGAGGTGGAAGGCCCAAAGCCCCCACAAAGATGGTGACTTGGGGGAACTTATCTTCCTACAAAATCACATTTTTTTTCTGATTGTGTTAAGGTCGACAACATGCTCTGTTGACTTAGATTCAGTTATTCATACAACTCTTGCTGATGTGATGCTTATCCATAACTCCTTTTGTTCTCTGCATTTCAGAACTGGAGCTGTTATATTGCCTGCATTCATATATAACATGCTGACAGGATCTAAAAGGTCACAAGGGGTTAGAGTACTTTATACTTTACTTACCACATTTCAGAAGTCAGGGTCAAGTCAAAGCAATGTGTACAGGGGCATAAAATGGAGAGCAGGTTTCGGCCTGATCAATACAGATTTCACACAAGTGTCCTGTACTGGAAATTTAAATCAGAGAAGAAGCATTGCTTCTACTCTCTATTACAAATAAAAGACAAGCAGGTGCAGTCCTATAACACTGAGGTCCTTCTGCTTTGTGCTGTTAACTTCTGGTGTATTTTATGTTGTGTTTTGAACATTGTACTTTCAGCACATTGGCTAACCTTGAAGGCCATTAGCAACAGTTTTCTAAAACCTTCATTTTGCCAGTCACAGGTACAAAACCAAGTCCATCGATATACATCATGTCCCTTTCTCATTTACTCTGTTATAACTCAGTGAATGAGATTAAGGTCTAAATGATGTGACACGCTAACTGTTGTGCGCAGAAAATTTGTGTACCATATGATTGCATCCTGCGATGTAGTCCCTGTCACAAAAATTACTGTATAGCGACTGAAGAAATGGTGCAGAAACAAAAAGCATCCTTTTAAAGCATGACATGTTTTAAATTAAACTTCACACCGATTCAGTGCAGTTCCCAGCACTCAACTATGAAATTATTCCTTTTTAATGACAATAAAGGTGGGGAGTTCCACATTTGTTGTATATCAATTACCATGGTAATGATACTGCCAATGCCAATTACTTGAACAAGAAATTCTTTCTTTCTCTCTTTGAAAGGCACAGGTTGCATTTTTTTTTTCATTGTTAAATAATCCTTATCCATCCAAGGAATACATTTTTTTACCATCACATAAACCAGAGATCTTTAGGGTAATGTTATGGGTAAGCACTCTGAAGTAGCAACAGTCTTCCTGGAGGACAATGGGTATCAGGTACTGCCTTACTGGTATATGGGTAGAAGTGCCCTGCTATTCCCCCTGGCAGTGTTTCAAACCACAGAAATCCTCGCACTGTCTTTTTCTCAGGGTGAAGAACCAATCACCTGGCAGGATCAGGACCACCCTTCACACTTTATGATAGGGCCATCTCAGTTTTCTTTTTCCAGAGTAAGAGAAAGATATTTTGGGACACTGGGCAACACTCCCCATAGATCTTGAATCATGGAACTGCATACATGTCTGCTGACCTCACAAGACCCAAACTTAGTGAACGTTTTGAAACATGAGGAGAATAAATCTAAGATATCTTCCCTTTCTAGTCTAGCAGAAGCATATCAGCGTCATGCGGGAATAAAAATAAAACCAGAAGTAGATAAAAATCAGGCAGAAACTGAATCTGCCAAAAAAAGAAAAAATATAAGGTGAACGATCAGATGAGAAGGCAAGAAATGTGAAAAATGCATAAATATGGTTGCAAGTATAGAAAACTCTTGGAACAACATCATGTTGATCAGGATTGAACATGGGAATGGTTAAGAAGAGGCAAATTCAAAGCAAAAAATGAAATACTGGACTACGTACACATTGGTTCACAAAGTCCATTGAACATGTAGGAGAAACAGACAAATGGAGGTTTTGTAAAACAGAACTGGAAACAGTTGCACACCTTGTTGCTGGTTGTGACATACTAATGGCGAAAGGACTATCTACTGAAAGGCAAAATAATGTGGCAAGACTGTTGCACTATGGATTGTGCAAACATTATAATATTGAAATAACTGAAAACACTGGAAACAGGACCCACAAGGCATCATAGAAAATGATGAAGTCTACCCATTACCAACAGTTCAAAAGATAGATGTGAGGAAAATCAGATATAATGGTCAATGAAAAGAAGACAAACGTAGCATTGATCACTGAAATTGCTTTACCCAGAGACTACAGTGTCTTGTGTACAGAGAGAGGCACAAAGTCATAAAATATCATGATTGACAGGCAGAAATGAGAGCAATCTGGAAGAAAGATACCCACACAGTTCCAACAGTAGTAGGAGCAATGGATCTCATAAAAAGAATCTACAATTGTATTTAGATATGTTGCCTATTCTGATAGTTATCCCCCTGGAGACTCTCACACTAGTGTGATTTATACCAAACACAGACAGAAGGTCCTCCACATGGTGGGGCAGTAGTTTCTCTGACTGATTTCTCACCTGAAATGGTGGCTATGGATATGGTGCATACCGAGGTTATAATAAAACCAGCACTTCCACCACCATTTAATCTGCTAGGGATCCTATTCTTGAAGGGGATCTTGTATCTGAGGACTTTGACCTGTCTGTGTTGGATCATTTGATTCTCTTGATGAACAGATACAGGGACTCAAATAGGTCATGTGATGCTGTCCTATCTTGACTTCATTCTGTACTGGTTGGGTTCTGAACCGATCCTCAGTTCTGACTTGGCCTTATTCAAAAGCTTGAGGTCTTCCAATAGCTCATGGCTGAAAACCCTTTCCATCATGCCCTGTGAAACTCTGCAGATCTCGTTCTGCTAAAACAAGATTGAGTGCTCCCTACTAGCTCTGGCTAAGTGGAACTATTTATATTTGTTATTACTGTTATTTTACTCATTTTTAGAGCAGTGTGTTAGTTTATATAGTTAGTTAACTTTGTAGCAGTTTTGGTGTGTTCGCCGTTGTTGTATTTTACTGTTGGCAGTCATTTATCTTCAAGGCCTTTTTCTATACCCTATCCTGGCTTAAACCTGTTTTTAGTTTGAGGGCTTTTATTTCTTGTCAAGCTCATTTTTTATTGGAGAATTGTTAGCTTTGAGTTAGTTTTTTTCTTTAGATCAGACTAGATCATTTAGGTTAGAGGGCTGCTTAGCCCACTAAAATTAAAGAGCTTTTCTCTGAGAGTGTGTGTTTTTTATACTCCCTTTTCTGAGACAAGATGATTGGATGCGCTTGATAGATCTCCAGGATGGGTACTACCATATACAAATGGACAGGCAATCCAGGAGTCATTTACACTTTTGACTGGGAGCAAGTCACTGCCAGTTTCGAGCTCTGCCCTTTGGTCTCTCCACAGCCCCCAGAGTGTTCACCAAATGCATGGCAGTAGTCACAGCTCACATGAGGCACAGAGGATTCTGAGTGTTTCCGTACGTAGATAACTGGCTTCTAACTGCCATCACCAAACATCTACTAACACAAGAAAGAGACACCATCATACAACTCTGCTCTCTCCTAGGCATGACAGTAAATTATGAAAAATCTGCCTTAGTGCCATCTCAATGTATTGTTTTTATAGGAGAAGCTTTAGATACTACCCAAATGATTGCAAAACTTTCCCCAGAAAGAGTTCAAGTCCTATGGCATCAGGTCATAAACCTACTTTTCAAGAAAAGAGTTCAAGCAAGAACAGTTCTGAAAGTATTAGGGTCCATGGCACCAGCAATAAACTTGTTTCCATTAGCGTGGCTGCATATGAGAATTCTGCAGTAGCTGCTGTTCACTCAGGAGTCCATGCAGGAGCTACCAATGTCCCACCAGATTATGTTAATAGAATCTTGCAAGAAAGACCTTCATTGGTGGCTCCACTCCATTCATGCTAC